>NC_072412.2:77578865-77883240 GCF_028858775.2 Pan troglodytes | reverse complement strand
GTTTACAGTCCTACCAACAGTGTAAAAGTGTTCCTATTTCTCCACATCCTCTCCAGCACCTGTTGTTTCCTGATTTTTTAATGATCGCCATTCTAACTGGTGTGAGATGGTATCTCATTGTGGTTTTGATTTGCATTTCTCTGATGGCCAGTGATGATGAGCATTTTTTCATGTGTCTGTTGGCTGCATAAATGTCTTCTTTTGAGAAGTGTCAGTTCATATCCTTTGCCCACTTTTTGCTGGGGTTGTTTGTTTTTTTCTTGTAAATTTATTTGAGTTCATTGTAGATTCTGGATATTAGCCCTTTGTCAGATGAGTAGACTGCAAAAATTTTCTCCCATTCTGTAGGTTGCCTGTTCACTCTGATGGTAGTTTCTTTTGCTGTGCAGAAGCTCTTTAGTTTAATTAGATCCCATTTGTCAATTTTGGCTTTTGTTGCCATTGCTTTTGGTGTTTTAGACATGAAGTCCTTGCCCATGCCTATGTCCTGAATGGTATTGCCTAGGTTTTCTTCTAGGGTTTTTATGGTTTTAGGTCTAACATTTAAGTCTTTAATCCATCTTGAATTAGCCCAGCCATCCTATTACTGGGTATATACCCAAAGGATTATAAAACATGCTGCTATAAAGACACATGCACATGTATGTTTATTGTGACACTATTCACAATAGCAAAGACTTGGAACCAAACCAAATGTCCAACAATGATAGACTGGATTAAGAAAATGTGGCACATATACACCATGGAATACTATGCAGCCATAAAAAATGATGAGTTCATGTCCTTTGTAGGGACATGGATGAAGCTGGAAACCATCATTCTCAGCAAACTATTGCAAGGACAAAAAGCCAAACACTGCATGTTCTCACTCATAGGTGGGAATTGAACAATGAGAACACTTGGACACAGGAAGGGGAACATCACACACTGGGGCCTGTTGTGGGGTGGGGGGAGGGGGGAGGGATAGCATTAGGAGATATACCTAATGTTAAATGAAGAGTTAATGGGTGCAGCACACCAACATGGCACATGTATACATATGTAACAAACCTGCATGTTGTGCACATGTACCCTAAAACTTAAAGTATAATAAAAAAAATTTTTAAAAAAAGAAAAAAAATGTTTGGAGTGTTAAATTAGTATAGAGATGATTAAAGACAGAAGCTGAATGTGCAGGCTCCATGTATACCCACCAGCGATATCACTATAGGCCAGTGATAGAAATGCAGTATTAGTGAAATATGAATGGGAAAATATAAGAATAGATTGTGCTGGCTCAAGTTTGATTAGATAGGCTAATTAAAACTCCCATCATGAGCATCTTTGATAAATTTCATGACAATAACTGAACTTGAAATGTCTGAGATGTGGCTCATGTATCATTATTGCAAGCTAAAATAATATGTACATATATCACACTCACCTATACACACATATATAAACATAAATATATATGCATATAAACAAAATCAGTGTATTTATGCATATACATGTATGTATGCATTAGGAATACTCAAAATAGAAATGAAACTCCAAAGACTTCCTGAATTGTCTCCATCAGAAAATATAATCGATGCTGTTTTCCCTGTGACGCAAACACTATCTCCTGCTGTTTTTGAAAAACAAAGGAGCTGCAGTGTTAGAAGTGTTGCAGCCTAGCCTGTCTACCTGCAGGTCTCACATATTCACTGCACTTGATTTACCAGCAGGTTGTTTAGTGAGAGCACATGTAACCTAGTGGACAAGACAATGCAATGTCATCAGAACCACTGAGCATTTAAAAATGTTTCAGTGGTCTAGTATTTATTATAGAAGTCATTGGACATATATACCTGAAAACTTTCAGTTCATATTTATGTGGTTATGACTAATAAGGGGAGGAAAGGGAAAATAAGTGTGCCATTTAAAAAAGAATATAGCATATAAATACCTAAGACAAGGATTTCATAACAAAAGGGCAAGCTAACCTTACTAAATGCTGATTACCCAGTATATAATAGAAAAGGAAATAAAGCGTTTTTATAAAATGTATCAAATCCTAAGAGTGCTGTTAAACTCATTAAAGAAAAAATGAAGTTAGAGAAACTGGTCTTATTTTTTTTCACTCCCAGTAGAGTTCATTTCTACTTCAACAACTAAGCCAAGGTCACATTTAACTCACTTCAATTTCACCCAGTGCACAAGCTAATGTCAATAGTACAGCTGCCATGCAGAGCTAAAGACTGATGGTTAGACAAAGCCATTTACACAAGGCTGGGTCTTTCATCTTCTCTCAGCCAGTGACATAAGAAAGCACTGAGGTTATTCTCAACTAGAGACGAAAACTGGCATATTAGAAAGAATGTTATTCTCCTTAGCTGTCACACAAAGGATCTGAAGAAATGTAGAAATGTTTTTTTTCTTCCCTCCCCCCTCCCTCTGGTCATCTGGGGAGATCACAAAGTGACTCTAATAGCCTTCACTCTGAAATTTTCACATGGTTTAAGTGATTGCCAAGTCTGATATTTTCCATTTACACCTCATTGCCATCAGAAAAAGAAAAAAAAAATCAATATACCTACCTACTCAACTGTGTCACAGGATGAGCTTATAAAAGAAGACATCAGTCTTTTTAGGGCATGAAAAATATACTTATTCAAATATATCTTATTAAAAATGACATAAATTGCAGTGGTTAGTCAAGATTCGATTTCCTCTAAAATATAAGATTTAAAATATTCCTTGACTTGCCAGCAATCAGAATCCTTCAAATTGTTGATATATACAGATGTACTTGTTTTCTGATGTAAGTCATTCTGACTGTATTTTATTTTAGTGCATTAGTGACTACCTTTATTAATTTCACAGGAACCAAAGCATCTCATTTTATGAGACCACACCAGGTAGTCAATTTTTTTTTCCTTCTCAGGAAATAATTCTATTTTGAACCTTACTTTTCTATTGTATGGCTTTTTGCACTTTTATCTCTATGTCTTTGAAAAAATGAGGATGTTTCTTTATATTATTCTAATAATATTGTACATTAAGATTCTATTCTGTCTTAACTTGTTTTAACTATTAAACTTCTTTATGCAGAAAAGGTGTAATGAGTTCGGTGTAACATTTCAAGTGCTTTTGTTAAAATCAGAGGTAATTTTAACTGTCAAAGGAACATCCATGTCAGATTGGTCTTTCAATTAAAAGAAGTCTCATGTCAAATTTGAGTGCAATGACTGTGTGTTATGTACATCTCTATGTTGTGGATATTTAGAAATCTTCCATTTCAGGCGCTCCTCTTTTGAAATATGGTGAAAGAGGGGGACTCTTGGTGGCTGTGCCCTAGATTTCCTGAGTGAATCACTCCTCGAGTGTCTTCCTCCCAGACACCTCACTGCGTGTGTATAGCATCATTATAGCAGGAAACCTAGAGGACCAATACAATGCTTTCAGGTTTAGACATACTTTTCAAATTCACCTGTCAAGGAGCTCTGAAACAGTGATGGAATCTTCACCTTCCTACTGTAGTGCCAACTGATACGTCTGCAGAGTTCTGTATTTGTTTATCTCTGATTTCCAGCCCCTACCTGCAAGATGAGGATGGTGCATGCCAACTAAAAAAGAGAGACGAAGGAGGAGGAGGAAGAAGAGAATAAGAAAGCAAATTCAGTGTCCGGGGTCACTCTTGGACTCAGTTCCCCGTATGGCAATGCAACACACTAACAATTTGAGTTACTGGGCCATCCCCCACAGTTACAAGTATTTCAAGGTCAATTTATCAATTTAACAGCTTCATCTTCTTAATCACTAAACTTCTGTCTCTTTGAGCTTGTGCTGAAAGACTGTGGCTGCTAATTAAAATGGAGCTTTACTAGCAAGTACACAAATTAGATCCTGTCAGTAAGTTTATTCTAACTATTGGTCATTTCTAAATGCCTTTTTAATCCCCTAATTTTTACATTAAAATTCAAAAGCCTAACAATCTTAATCACCCCTACATCAAATTCATCATTAAGAACAGGAAGCCAGATGGTATAATTTTGATTTACTGGACTTCAGCGTGAATTAATGTACTGAGTGCCGATAATGAATACATCAAACCTGATATTGCAGAAACCTATGAATCTGGCATGTTAAATTAATAACACACTCTGCACAATGAAAGCATGTAAGCTCATATAAAACTGAGGAGTAATGGGCCCTTTTATTTTAAATGGTCTTTATTAGCCTTCCGTTTTGACTCTTAAGAAAAAGATGAGCATTTTGTTTAGTAGTATACTTGTTCATTGTACATCTATTTTTCCCCAATGTAATACAACATGAACAAAATTGTGATGATTAATAACAAAGCTGGTATTGAAAAATTTGCTTGAAGATTCCTCAGAACAGCTACTAGCTCTGCATTTATTTTGGGAATTGTACATATTAGAGTTGGGAAATTTCTGGAAAACATTACGTATGTAAAATGTTACTGTTTTCTTATACTGGACCAATTGTTCATAATATATACACCTAGAAATCCCTCTTATATAGTAAGCTTTTTTAAAGCAGGTACATGCTATTTTATTCCTTATTGTTTCATTACCCCTAAAGATGTACTGTTTTATAACTATAAATTAAATAGAATCCATAGCCAATTGTACAAATCATATGTGCAAAAGAATACTAATAATAAACGATCACAGAGTTGCTCACTGTATTGAAATTGTCGACATCTGAAGTAAATTGAAGCTTTTTGTTTCGTGATAATGCTTATAAATGCTTCTGCTAATTTATTTACATGTTTTTGTTAAATATATTTTCATTTTTATAATTTGTAGAGAATACCAACTGTTGTTAAGAATTACCAGGATAAAGGATAAAATATCTTCATCAATTAAGTGAAAAAATCTGGAGAGTAAAATTAGGACCTAAAATATATATATTTTTGGGCAACTTAGAGTTTGTACAAAATAGTGTCATCCAAGCAAGCGAGAAATACGGATTATTTCCGTCTGAATTTTCCAAAATGCAGGATTTATTAAATCAAATTGTGACTGTTCTTTAAGAATGCTCGGGAGTTTTTCTTTCATAGGAGCAGCAGGATTACAAATCGGCTGTCCGATATGAGCCTGAAAATGGCCCTGTGTAATATACTTTGTAAATGAAGTCTTTTAAACGCTTGAAGTGGTTTTGCCTTATATTCCTAATACATATCAATAGGAATATCCAGAAATGTGGAGGGGAGCAATCTTTGCTTTTGACTCAACACTATCTATAATGGTATTTGAAGAAGGTGAAAATGCCTATTTTACTTTTAAAGTGGTGATAGGTGACCAAACGCTGCAGGTTAACAACATGAGCTGTCTCTCAATTGCACAGACCTTCGTTTTTCACTGCTGGGTAGGTGTGCCAAATATTTCAGCAGCCTGCCTCTGAAATGAAGGCAGTGCCACAAATAGGATAATGTTCAAAAAAATGGTACAAACCTTACACTAAGTGCTATTTTCTAGATAACATTGCTCATTGGTTCAATCCATACTCACACTTGCAAGACAGTATAGAGGATAATTTGTATCTCTTAGAGATGCAGTGCTAAGATTTATTACAGAAAAGAGAAGGGATGTATTAGGGTTTTATCTTAAGGGTAGGGAAAATAAAAGCACTTTTGGGGCTTCTGGTATTTATTTTTGTGACTTACCCTTCAAAAATTGTGCGTTTTAATAAAGATTAGGCTTTTAAGAAGTACACCTTTAAACCTTACATCAATTTGAATGGAATAAGTCGGTTATTTCTGGCTGAAAATTTTTCTTACTCTTAAATCTCTTTAACTGAAGCTCATTTGACAAACCTATTATAAAATGAATAAATGCAGCACTGTGTGATTTGTCCACTGTCAACATGTTAACACACTTTATTTGAAGGTAGATTGATGGAGGGTGGCTGAAGGAGTTTACCCTCCTGAGTTAAAGAATAGAAAACCCTTTTTTCTTAGTTTTTTTTTCTTCGAAGTTCACAAGAGTAGATATACAATTATCCTCGACTTGCTGATGCAAAGGAACAGAGCATTTAGTTTCTTGTCACTGTCTCTGAAATTCCTAAAGGTACAATTAGCATTTCATTTGACATAATGTTGAAAGGTTCATAGATTGATCTTCCCTAAAATGCAGCAAGAATTTTTTGAAATGCAAATTTTGACATTTATTAACTTTTATTCCAGATCTGTTTATAGACTGTAAAACTGTGCATACATTTAACTCGAAGAAGCTAAAAGGACAATGTTTAGGTGGATACTCTGTGTTATAATAAAAGTCTATTTTATTGTTTCAACAATGAAATTTTTATTATCAGAGATTTATGATATCAGCACAGCAGTTTTTACTGCATGATTCACAGTGTTTTTATAGATGGATATTCAACAAAACAAGGAGAGAAATTGTACTGCAGTACTCTCTCTCAGGAGTGCATTTCCCCATTGAAATAATGTCAGCAGTTTTCCACCTTCAAAGCCCTATGTTTTCAAATCAATTAACAATTCGAATTGTGCAGGAACAGTTGTTCACTTAGCTTGGCAAATGGGACAGGAAACATTATTTCCTTTCTTTGCCTAAAATGAAGACTTTAATCTTCTGAACCATATTTAACATATAAAAAACACACAGCTGAAAAGTTCGACAGTTTGAAACTCGGTTTGCTGGGGCCTTCTGCCTTTCTCCATGGCCTACATTAATTTTCCCGTCTTCCTCAAACCTTGCAGGAAGGCTGGAGTCATAAACAGTTTTACATGTGTGGGTGGACAAACCATCTTCAGATTCATTTAGACTTTTCGTTAATCAGATATTTATCTAGCCAGGCAGTTCTAAGAGTTAATACTTCTCTGAGGTAGCAAACCAAACATTGGTTCTGACCTAAGTTGCGACAGGCAGTGCAGATCTGTATCGGCAAGTTAGAAACAGCTGACGTGGCAGCGTGGGGGAGCCAGGTCTGCTGTTTCACTTAAAGTCCTAATGTCATTTCCACTTAAAAAAATTTGTATTGGGATTAAAGTGCAGCTTGTATGATATTGAACAATGTGGTTCATAAAACAAGGAACACATGCAATCTTATAAGACATTATTAAGTATGTACAGTTTAACCTTTTCTTTTTTTAACCAACGTATATTTGAGTTATAGCTCATAGTGTCTGTCCATATTTATAAAATGGATAAATGCTATGATTTGAGGAGATATTTAGTACTTCAGCATCAGTGAAAAAAATGTTCTTTATTATGCTTTCGATAGCTTCTGAGATTATTCAAATACATACTTTTAGAAAGATGGCTTGTATCCTAGAATGATTAAAAGTCTCCAACAAAATAAAGGCTTCTTGATTCACTTCCCCAAGAATTTTAATTTACTGTAGTCGCGTGGATGAATCTCAGTGTGGAAGCCCTATGGCTCGTTATTCCATTTGAATCTTGCTAATTTTAAAGTACACAGATTCTATTTTTATCTAGTAAGGATCCCAAAATTTCTTGATCATATTTTCTTAAGCATGCCATTGCAGGTAAACATTCAGGTTATTCAGTTTCCCCAAATAAAAGTTAAGATACACTCTTGGTATCTCATGAAGATCAAATTTGCAGGAAAATAGTGCATAAACCAGGCCACATGTGTGTAAACTTTGTTGTCTCAATGGAACTGCTGCGGCTGATTTAAAAGTAGGGAAGCATTCTGTGGCTGATCTGGTTTAACAAGGAAGTGCAAAATCACATTTTGGTCAGGTGGATTTCAAATGCTTCCGAATGTAGTTCAAGATCGTCAGTAAAAGTCTCTTGGGCCAGTGAGTAGTAGCAAATTCCGTGACAGTGTAACAGATAATATAGGACATCTCCATGCATATTTTCTCTTAAACAACAAAAATAACAGGGAAAGAAATTCTGTGCAGAGGTATTATCTTCCCAATGTGATGCGAATGAAAGAAACTTGGTATTTTAAGCATGTTTATGTGTTTGAAAGTGTATATATTTTTGTGTAGTCACATCCTTATATAATGTGGCCATAGCTCTAGCACCTTTAAAATCTTATTCAAATGTCACTCACTCCGTGACTGAAGATTTCCCTTATCTCTGCCAAGTGAGAATGAATGATCTCTCCTCCTATCTGTGTCCATATAGTGCTTTTAACAAATCACCCTAATTGTACTTAACATTTTCAACTTCAAATTATAACTGTTTTGTATAATATGCCATATTCCACGGTGAGCTTTTTGAATGGGTCAGAATATATTTTATACAAATATGTGCTTTTCATTGCACCAGGTGTTGTGTACAGAGTGAGCTGCACAATAAAGTATTAAATGAGTGCAGAAATAGGAATACAGGGCTCATGTACGGCAGGGTTTCTCAGCCTTAGCACTATTGGCACTGGAGGCCAGACAATTCTTTGCTATGGAGGCTGTCTGTGCATTACAGGATTTTAGCAGGATCCCTGGCCTCCACAACTAGATGCCAGTAGGACACCTACTCCAAGTTGTATCAACAAAAAAAGTCTCTAGACATTGCCAAATATCCTCTGGGGCAAAAAAGTCATCATTCCCTCCTTCTCACATTGAGAGCCACTGATACACACACACACACACACACACACACACACAGACACCTCCCAAATACAGAAGGAAAGGCCAATATAATGTTTCTCAAGGAAGCTATAAATTATCAACACAGTCTATGAAATATTTAGCCCTATCAAATCATCTCATTGGTTATACTCACAAATCCTAATAGCTGCATCTTTCTCTCCCCCTCCACCATCTTCATAGGTTCTCATTAACATTTCTTTTTAATTTGCTCAGGTCCACACTAAAATACATCCTTGTTATATTGGGATTCTGTGAGCTTTATGCCTATACTCACCTCCCCATGTGTGATTTTGAGACTACCATCTTAAGAGTAAAATGAGTTTGGCTTGGCTAGGTGTTCTATCATCACTGTTGCATCAAGGCACGTATTTCAATGAGGAATCAGAATTTATATGTGTAGCTTCCATGGAGTTTTATTTGCATTATCTACATGTTTGTGATTTAGACATGAGTATGTCCACATTTGAGAGTAGTTTTAATACTGAGTAGAGTGTTAAAGAAAGAGGAAATGGAATAGAAAATGTGGAGATTTCAACAAAGGAATTTTATCTGAGGAAAACAAGACAAAGAGAAAAATCAGGAGGACGGGAGAATTGAGAGAATGTCTCATCAATAAAAATTAGTCATGCTTTGTGTGGTCTCCTTTTTTTCCCCACAGTTTCTCTCTAGCTTGAACCAGATGCTTTAATCATTTTATCTTAGCCTACCTACCAAACCAAAATCTTTGCCTTACTTACTCCTTTATAGTTTTAGTCCCATCATCATTGATATTACTATTTTTACTTCAATATTTTAAATTATCATTATACCATGCCTATAGAAAGAAATCATATATTTTGAAATAATAAAAGAAAGAAAAAATGGCAATTTCAGGAATAATTGTAAGAAGAAGAAATGTAACAAAAATCTTGAATAGTCATTCAAAATTATTTATTTATTCATTTATTTATTAATCTTTAACCAGAATAAAAGATGGGGAGATGTTAAAACTGGCATATGTAGTCATTAACAATATAGTCAGATAAACTACATTAGCCCTAAAATACGGACAATTTAATGGCAAAGAATGGGGCAGTAAGGTAGATCTAAGAGAGATTAGCAACAAAATGCACATCAATAAACTTACACACTTACTGGAGATGAAGCACAAAATTGCTTCAAGCTTTCTTGTAGGTAATGTGAAGAGGAAACCATTATGGGTAAGATTCAGTGTCTTTTAGATGAAAAACCACACCATTGTTTAGGGCAGGCAGAATTATGTTTTATCCTGAGATCAGAGAAACACATTTCCTTTGGGAAAAAGATGGTGAACTAGTTATAACAACAAAGAACTAAACTAATTTCACACTTTTAAACAACCAAGTAAAAGGGAAAACACTTTGAATTATGTAGTTTTAAATATTCCCCCAGAAGCAGAATACAAACTTAACTAGAAAGAAAAAATAATATTTCCCTGTCACTAAGCTATAGGAAAGATTTGTCACATGAATGCTCCAATAAGAGACTTTGGGTTGTATGATGTTCAAACTCTTCCACTAGCTTTTCCAAAAGATATAGAATGGCTCTCCAAATAGATGAATGACTATTCTTCAAAAATGACCTTTTGTAAAAGCTGAGGGCATAAAATTAAATCATAATTCAGTGAAGGCATTTTTCCAGAAAATAAGATAATATAATCCAGGTATATTACTTTCAGATGCCCTCACCTAGGTCAGTAATAGCATTTAGAGAACTTTGGAGGAATAGAAACTTAACATCCTTTAGATCAATGGTCCTCAAATCTTTTCTGTCCCACCCAGTGGTAAATTAGGCAAAGCATGGGAGAAAGAGGTGAATAGAGTAGAGAAACCTGGAAAGATACTGTTTTACCTTCTGCATACGTATAAATTCTGTTATTCTGAACAGTTTCATTTTTATTTAGACTATTAAAACTGTCAATGGAGACTGCAATATTTCCAATGTTTTTAGCCTTTAATGGCCTCAGTAAACCTGAAGAATAGGATTTTCTTCTATCAGTAATATAAGTATTGAAGATAGGATTCGCAACCTGGGAGTTAGGGCTAGTGTGATCTGGGGTGATAGAATGACAAGAGGTGAGGTTGAAAGGAATGGAGTCATCCTGAATATCCAATTTCTAGCAATCAATGTAGAATTTGCAAAAGCACTCACGGTGATTCTCCAATGCTTTACTATGCTTCCACCCTCCCTAGCCACTTTCTGGACACTGCTTTCCTCTCAAAAATCAGCACTTCCACGAGCTTTTGGTAAATGGTTTGTCACAGTCAAATTAAAGCTGAATTTGCTCATCAGGGCCTGAAGTGCCCATCTTCTGAGCTATTGAGTAAATAAAGGTGCACGTCTCTTACGTACCAACTGTACAAGTAGCAAATTAGATAATGCTTTGAAAATTTAAGAATTTCACAGGTATCCTTGCTCAGGAAATGGGAAGTTCACTGTAGGTGGTATAGCAGTGTATGTCTGGAAAGGGCTCATAATTTTTCTCAAAGAACCTCTTTATTCTGAAGTGGATACTTGCAATGAACTAATACCCCCAAATTCTATGCCATTAAAGCACAGATACATTTTAGACACCTCAGTCACAAAAGAAACAACAGTCGGAAGTGATTTTGAGCAACACTTCATTCTAATTGATTTGCCAACATGAGTCAATTGCCAAATTCACTTTTGTGTGGTGAACCGGGACCCTATTGTAGGTGTCCAGAACCTAGGATTTAAAAATGCATCAACCTCACTAGAATCCTTTTTTCAATAGGAATACAGTGTGTTCCTATTTATTGTTATTTCTTTTATCCTACACCGAATAAGCCAGGATTATAGAGTCAGAAAAAAAAAGCTGCCCTAGATTAAATACTACGAGAGGATGGACAGGTTTTATGATTCTTGTCACCATAATGAGAGCCTGATTTCCCCAACACCCTTATACATGAATTCATGTTTGCATATGTCATTGAAGATCCCCATATTGTTTTTAGGGTCCCTCGATTTGCACTCAATACTTCTGACTTCAAAGTCAGAATTAATGCTGAGTTTAAACAATTTTAATAGAGCTATTATCATTTCCATATTATGGCTACATTAAATGATCCCATATATTAATGTATATTACTCATTATTTTTAAAGAAAATATTTGGCAAAAATAAAGGAATTAAATAATTTATTTTATATTAACAGTTTGTATCTTTAGTTTACATTTGTTACAATATGTATAAAAGCTGGAAAGGGAAGACTGACAAAAATCTCTGTGGGGACAGGAAATACAGAAAAACTTGCGACTTCAGTTTGTTTTGAGAGAGGGTCCATATCTTCTGTTTCAGTCTCAGTTTCCTGTTTTTGCTCCATTTAGCTATGTTCCTACATTTTTTTCCTCCACTCCATTTCTGGTGTCTCTTTCCCCAATTCGAGGGGAAGCCCTGGTTTTCCACCACCCATTCTGCTCCTGACTTTGAACAGGGCGTCTCATCTGCCTACAAATCTGAATGAATTAACCTTGGTCTGTTCCTCCCAGATCAGTGAGTCCCTCAATCTTTTTTTTTCTTTCTTTGTTTTTTTTTTTTTTTTTTTTTTTTGAGATAGGGTCTCACTCTGTTGCCCAGGCTGGAGTGCAGTGGCGTGATGATGGCTAACTTCAGCCTCAACCTCCTGGGCTCAAGCGATCCTCCCACCTCAGCCCCTGGAGTAGCAGGGACTGTAGGTACATGCCTCCAAACCCAGCTAATTTTTGTACTGTTTTTGTAGATTTGGGGTTTCAGCATGTTGGCCAGGCTGGTCTCGAACTCCTGTGTTCAAGCTATCCACCCACCTTGGCCTCCCAAAGTGCTGGGATTACAGTTATGAGCCACTGTGTTGGGCTAAGTCCCTCAATCTTAACTGCCTCATATTTCACTACGCTTCCATAACCTCTATGAACCTAGAGTTGTGATGACTGGCCCCTTTCTGGGGATGGCTTTCCCTGGTGGCTGACTCTGTAAGCTCTTTTTTCTCTTCCTTCTTTCCAAGAGTCTGTCCTTTCTCACATCCACAAGGCACATTTCTGAGAACTGACACTATTGAGGAAGTCAGGGAATCTCTGAATGGGAGAAAAATAATAAAATACAGACTTAAGACAGATATGTGAAAATCAGCTGAAAATAATTAGGATCTTTCACTCAGTGGAACAGGAGGACCAAAGAATTTGAGAAGTTTAGTGTGATCTTCAGAAGGCATGCAGAGCAAACACGTAGGGTTATAGAAATATTTAAGAAAAGGGTCAATTTGTCAAACTACAGGCAAGGGTAATGACTGTAGTGTTTGCAGTTATATTAGAAATGATTTCTTTACTGACATATATTTTTAATAAGGAATATTTTAAAGGTAACATTTTTAGATCTACTTTTACCTCTTATGATGCTTACTTTTCCTCCCTTACAATATCTACGATCGGGGAAATTCCATAAACAAAGCATGCTTTTTTCTTACTAGGTCAAAACGAAGTGTTACACTAGCCTCTTAATAAATGTCAATTACCGTCCCTTTTCCCTGAGCCTGGTATTATGCTAATAACATTCTCCTGAATATTCATAGACTCAAAAATGTTTGATCAGGAGAGGAAGTTAGAGATGCCCTCACCCGATTCTCTCTAATAATGATGAAGACACTGTGGCTCAGAGACTGGAGGTGGCTTGCCCAAGGTTGCCCAGCAAGTTAACAATACTGTCAAGACCAGGAGCGATGTTTTGGTGTAAAGAAGCAGCACAAATAAAGGCTCTGACTTAAGGAGATGACATTTTCCAGGAAGCAAGAAGAAATGTTGTTTCTAGGCCATAGAGTTAGGTAGGTGCCAGACCATGCAGGGTCTTAAAGGCCATAGCAGGGATTTAGAGAGTAATGAGAGACTTTAGATGTACAAAGATGGATGGCGACATTACACTGGCATTTTGAGAAAATGCATTTCTAAAATATTTTCATTTAGTAATAAGATTCTCTACTTCTCATATATCCTTACTCTCAATTTAGGATATAATGCTGCTTTCCAATCAGATTGCTTTTTACCCTCATCTTGATGACAATTTCTCCCCCTTATATGTCTTCCATAACTTCTGTGAGGCCCCCAGGCCAGAACACTCTGCTTCTAGGCTGTCTTCGGTGTAAATTTCAAGCAGAGGTAACCCAGCTTTTCTATTCCTCAGGTTTTTCTGTCTGTTCCCATTTTTTGATTGACTATACTTCATCTCAGAATTTTTGTTAGGCTTTACTAGTCCTTAGACCTTTTCCAGGGATGGATAAAACTTCCAATACCTTCATTAAATCAGACCTTGGAATCTAAACTGCCCCCTAAATATAGTTCCCAAATAAAAAGGTGGAGGAAAACTTTGTCTATTAATGTGGAATTTTATTGTCGAATCTTTGCTTTCTGTAAACATTTGGCCTATTGCTACATCATGATATTTGCATATTTAACAACAAGGCATTTATAGTATTTATTTTTTTGTCTTATGTTCTAGACACTGTCTTCAACTGCTACCCCTTGAGGTCCAAGATTGTATTATTTTAAATATCACGTAATACTATGATTACAGAAGGCGGATAGCACTTACTGAATAGTTGCCATATAACAGACACTGTGCTATGAAATTTTCTCATCAGACTGAGTTGAGACAAACTGGGAGTGAGAGTATAGACTTTGACAAAATGCATGAGCTTGTGACCCTCGTATGTATCTCTTTAAGTAACTAAGTGTACAAGGACACGTGGACTTTTATATTTTGGCTGAAGACAGAAGGACAGAGTTAGTAGGAAGACAGGAAGCGAGAAGGAGGAAATGGACAATGTGTGAGGAAGGCTTGGCATCTGTCCTCTGCTAGCTGGAGAAACAGGTTTTGTGGGTCAGAGAAGAGATGGTTTAGAACCCATAAGTGAAGAAGTAATGTTTATGGGGGAAGTTTTGTTCTTGGCAAGGAACAAAAAAAAGCCTGTTTCAGAGGCACACATAACAAAGTATGGGCCCAAACTGAGAAGAAAACAATTTACTTCCCAACTCTATCACAAACCATAGTGTAGCTTGAAAAATCAGGGAAGCCTTTAGCTGAGGAGGGCCGGGTCTGGGAGTAGAGTCCTCTCAGGGAGAGAAGGAAGAGGAAGTGATGACATGGCTCCATGGCAAGAACATGACATGAGACAGACATGGGGTTGGCCCTCAGAAATAAGCTGAGAGGAAAGTGAGGGGAGACCAGGCCAGGTAGTTGGGCTCCAGTGGCCATAAATGTATCATATTATCTCTTTTATTTCAGCAAGGAATAGGATCAGGATCAGGAGACATATGCATTACATCATCCAATTATTTAAAAAGACTTTAAAGAATAGGGTTATTATCCTCATTTTCAGAGAAGAAAGTAAGTGTTTAGGCAGATTAAACACTTATTTTAACTGTGTGACATTTCTCAAAGTCACACAGTTAGTTAACCAACAGTGGTCCTGGGATTCGAACCCAGCCTTGGTGGCTCCCCATACAGTCGTTCCTTATGACCACCCCACATCGCTTCCTCACTGCTTGGCACTAGCCTTATGATTGGTTGTGTGTTCCAGGTGGGAGTTAACCAGAATGAAAAATTTCTAACAGCTCGGGTTATCATTTATTTATTTACTGAAAGGCATCATGGAACTGTGGGAAGTCAGGCACACCTGAGCTCAAATCCCAGGTTTGAATGGTCTTTGAAATCAGTCACACCTGAGCTCAGATCCTAGCGTTGTCATTTATGAACTATCATCCCTTGGGAAGGTTGCTTTTCCTTCCTGACCCTTGGTTTCCTTTTCCGTACAAAGGAATGTTAACATGTTTTTTGGATATCACTGTAAGGCTTAAATGAGTTAACGAATACACATCTCATATTACAAATGCCTAGTACATAGTAGATTCTCACTAAATGACAACTGTTTTTATTATTGGCAGTTCCTACAATTTGCCTGAACTCCTTGCATCCAGGAGAGAAACCATGTGGAACATGTCAGTACAGAATACCAACAGACACATGTTTAGTGCTATCAATTCTCACATCATCATGCATCTTCCCTAACATGTCTTTTTTCTTTTTTTTTTCCACTTCCATATAGAAAATAACATACGGGAATTGCTTTGACTCCTACTGCCAGGAACCAAATCATATCTTCTTTTTCTGTAAAAGGAAGGGCATGATATTGACATATATCTTTTATCTTTGGCAAGAACCCACACTGCATGTTTATCGACATTTAAGAGTTCTTTCTTAAAGCATCTCACTCTATACCTAGAAAGTGTGTTTCTTTCACATGAAAGAACATCAAAGAGGCATTCCTGTATAAAATTTACTGAGCTTTTTCTTAACTATGGATTGTCATGAGACCATATGGCCGTAAATGATTTAGTTTTTCATGAAAAATGGTTTTAAATAAAAAATGAAACCTGCTAAAAAGAATTTGCATACTTGATGAAAAATAAAGGCAATAAAATGTTTAAACTGGCTGTGAGAAATGTACTGGGATTTCATAAGCAGCCCTTATATAATAAGGAAATGCATTTTCATTATGACTGTTGCATTACCAGTGTTATGGAAAGTTGGCCTCTTTAGATAGTAAGACAGAAATCTGGGACATAAATGGTGTTCACCTTAAGATTCAAGACAATCTGGCATATCTGAAATATTAGTGAAGTTAATATTATCTCATTTGTTTCAACAAGGAATAGGGTCAGGTGACATATACATTACATCATTTAATTCTTTCAAAATCCTTTTGAGAATGGGGTTTTTTAAAATTATGTTTATAGATTTGGTGATACAGGTGCAGTTCTGTTACATGGATATATTATATATTGTATAGTGGTAAAGTCTGGGTCTTTAGTGTACTCATCACCCAAATAGCGTACATGGGGCCCAATGGGTAATTTCTCATCCCTCATCTCCTACCATTCTCCCACCTTTTGGGAATAAGGTTATTATCCTCATTTGCAGATAAGTAAATAAATGCTTAAACAGAGTCCATGTAAATGAGGGGCATACTTGGAAAATACTTAGACCAAGCTTATCCAACCCACGGATTGCAGGCTGCAAGTGATTCAGGACAGCTTTGAATGTGGCCCAAAACAAATTCATAAACTTTCATAAAATATTACGAGATTTTTTTGCATTTTTGTAGCTCATCAGCTATTGTTAGTGTTAGTGTATTTTATGTGTGGCCCAAGACAATTCATTTTTTTCCAGTGTGGCCCAGGGAAGCCAAAGATGGGAGTTAGACTAAAGGAAGAAATGAGGCAGTGGAATCAGGTGTTAGGAAAGGAGAGAGTCTGATTACAGCACTGTACACTTCATGAAGGACTAGGAAGCTGCATCTATAATCTAAGAGCAAGTAAACACCTAAGGAAGAGTTTGAGTAAAATCTCTCTGAGAAATTAAAAGTGAAAGTACCCAGCAACCTCTAAGGCCATCTTGATCCAGATGTGACGGATAGTCTTGCTACCAGCATGAGCAACATAGGGGTGCTTTGAGAAAGCATCAGCTGAGAAAGGAGATGTCATCCACTAGAAAGAAGCAGAAGAGGAAAACGACCACTGCTATCTAATAGTGGGAAGTAAAAATCACATAAAACATACCCTGAGGACTCAGAAGTATTTGGGAAGAGGTTGAGGGGATTGAAGTCCTCAAGGAATTGATGTGATAGAGAAAGAAATCATCATGATGACTTTAGCTTTACCCCAAATGGGTATCACAAGTTACACACTGAATTTCTTCCTACTTAAATAAGCTAATGAATCATGCCACAAGATGCAATTCATAGTTGTGCATTTTCTTTAACAGGTACAAGCAGATTAACACATATCTAAAGTTCATTTTGCCATTGTTCTTTTTGAATTACTATTGAGAGGCAACATTGAGACACTATGAAAAGGAAAAGGTAGAATACAATGTGGGAACATAGCAATACGCACGGACAAAGATTTCATGATGAAAACGCCAAAAGCCATAGCAACAAAAGCAAAAACTGATGAATAGGATCTAATTAAACTAAAGAGCTTCTGTACAGCAAAAGAAACTCTCTTTTGAGTGAACAGACAACTTACAGAATGGGAGAAAATTTTTGCAATCTATCCATCTGACAAAGGTCTAATATCCAGAGTCTACAATGGACTTAAACAAATTTACAAGAAGAAAACAACCCCATTAAAAAGTGGGCAAAGGGCCGGGCGCGGTGGCTCACGCCTGTAATCCCAGCACTTTGGGAGGCCGAGGCGGGTGGATCACGAGGTCAGGAGATCGAGACCATCCTGGCTAACACGGTGAAACCCCGTCTCTACTAAAAATACAAAAAATTAGCCGGGCGTGATGGCGGGCGCCTGTAGTCCCAGCTACTCGGGAGGCTGAGGCAGGAGAATGGCGTGAACCCGGGAGGCGGAGCTTGCAGTGAGCCGAGATCGCGCCACTGCACTCCAGCCTGGGCGACAGAGCGAGACTCCGTCTCAAAAAAAAAAAAAAAAAAAAAAAAAGTGGGCAAAGGACATGAACAGACACTTCTCAAAAGAAGACATTCATGTGGCCAAAAAACATGAAAAAAAGGTCATTATCACTCATCATTAGAGAAATGCAAGTAAAACCACAGTGAGATACCATCCCATGCCAGTCAGAATGGCGATTATTAAAACATCAAGAAACAACAGATGCTGGCAAGGCTGTAGAGTGTAAATTAGTTCAACCATTGTGGAAGACAGTGTGGCGATTCCTCAAAGATGTAGAAACAGAAACATCATTTGACCCAGCAATCCTATTACTGGATATATACCCAAAGGAATATAAATCATGCTATTATAAAGATACATGCATGCATGCATACATACACTGCAGCACTATTCACAATAGACAAGACATGGAGTCAACCCAAATGCCCATCAATGATAGGCTGGATATAGAAACTATGGTACATGTACACTATGGAGTACAATGCAGCCATAAAAGGGAACAAGATCATGTCCTTTGCTGGGACATAGATGGAGCTGGAAGCTGTTATCCTCAGCAAACTATGGCAGGAACCGGAAACCAAATGTCACATATTCTCACTTATAAGTGGGAGCTGAACAATGAGAACACATGGACACCTGGTGGTAACAACACACACTGGGGCCCACGGCGGGTGATGGAGGTAGGGAGAGCATCAGGAAGAATAGTTAATGGATGCTGAGCTTAATACCTGGGCGATGGGTTGATCTGTGTAGCAAAGCACCATGGCACATGTTTACCTATGTAACAAGCCTGCACACCCTGTACATGTACCCTGGGAAAATCAAAGATGAAGAATAACATGTGGCAATTGTTACCTAAGTTGGAAAGAAGCTTTTCTCACATTACTGCATCAATTGGATAACATTTGCTTCTTGCAGTGAGGTTCATTCTGTGTCATTCAAGAGGCTATTCAATTGTTACCACCAGGATTGTACATAATTCCATCAAAACATGCACACTGGGCTGGCTCCATGCTGGAAAATTCTTCAGAATGCAGCCATCCTGGAATAGATTCGAGGCACCTGGGTCAGCCACACAGACTCTCAAAGATGAATTATTCCTGAGTCAGTTTCCTAAGCTTCACAGTCCACTTTTGAAAGAAATGGTTAGAATACTGCATCCTTCCCCTACATCTTGAAAACAATAGTTTATTTGTGCCAAATGTTTATTTCTTTAAATTTGTTATCTTTTTGTAGCCCTCTAGATTTAAGAGATATCAAGACATGAAAAATCACATAAAGCGATCCTCTGCCTCAGTCTCTCGAGTACCTGGGACTTCAGGCATGTGCCATTGAGCTCCTCTTTTTTTTGGTTTTAATAACATTATTACTTTAAAATACTTTTATATTTACAGAACAGTTGCAAAAATAGTACAGAGCATTCCCGTATACCCCTCACCCAATTTCTCCTAATGTTAACATCTTTCATGACCATAGTGCACTTGTCAAAACTAAGGAGCCAACATTGTTGTGTTACTATTAACTAAACCTGACTTTTTATTAGAATTTCACTAGTTTTTTCCTAATCTCCTTTTTTTCTGTTCCAGGATTCCTTGCAGAATACCACCTGACATTTAGTCACTGTATCTACTTAGCTTCCTCTTAACTGTACAGTTTCTTGGACTTTTCTTGTCAATAACCCTGAAGTTGTATTGTAACCCTCCAGTTTGACATGAGGTTCAATAATATTCCAGCAAAAGAACAATATTAGATTATAATCTTTGTAATATTTTTCTGAACTATGGTGAGTCCTGACAGAGTCAGTCCTTGCCTCACTCCCAGGCTTCCTGAACCAACCAACTCTTTGGCCCACCCTGAGTGACTTTGTAACAATGGCCCCCAGAAATCTAGCATCATAAGCTCCCTATGACTTAAGCATCAGTAACAGCCTTTTATTCAAAAACACAAGAAAGAACACAACCTGTGAGTCAAAGCAGAATTGTTGAGGGTACTTATGGAGACAAATTACATCTTTCAAAGACTGCTCAAATCCTGCACATGTTAAGCTTTAAAAGATTTGTTTACCACCAGAGTAATGAAGTGGAAAGCACTAGGTTTGGTATTCAGAAACTCTCAGTGCATTTTCCACTTACAATCTGTGTGGTTTCAATCCTAGCACTTAACCTCAATAATTCCATATATACCAATCTGTTATTATAACTCTCTAATGTGATGATATATGTAAAGAATTTTTGTGACCTCTGTAGCCTGATATACAAATTAATTTTGTTGGTCATCATTACTCCTATTGCAGTTTAAAGCACTTATAAACTAAAAAGATTTCATGCATGTGGAAATTTTCTACTTCAAATTAATTTTCTTAGTTAAGTCCGATTTTAGAACAGCTGTGAAAACTATTTTGGTCTTCATAACAAAATATTGACATCCTACTGCTGCCATTCAGTGCTTACGATGTACCAAGTACTTACTTCACATTTGCTGCAACCCTATGACATAGTTAATGACATGATTTCCATTTTAAATATAGAGAAACTGAGGTCCAGAGAGGTTTATAAAACTTACTCAAGGTTACACAGCAAGTAAGTAGAGGAACCAAGAAATGAACTCAGCCTGGCATTAAACCACCCATGTAGGCAGAGACCTCGTAGCCTAATCATCTCTTAAAGGCCCCACCTCCCAATGCTATTACATTGGCAATTAGATTTCAACATGAGTTTCGGAGGGAACACTATGCAAACCATAGGAGAGGATTATTATTAATACAACCTATTTCATTTGGTTACTGTGAAGATTAAATGAGATACAATGTGTGGTGCGGGGCAGGAACTGAAGCTTTAGCATTACTCTGTGTAGTGCCTAATACAGTTAGGAAGCCAGGTTGCCTGGGGTTGTATCCTGGCTTTGTTGTTACTGTTGTGTGACCTGGGGCAAGTTTGTTAACTCTCTGTACGTGTCTCCTCATCAGTAAAATGGACATAATTTTATTATAAAAATTGAATAAGCTAATGTTTGTACAGTGCTGAGAACAGTGCATGACACATAGGTTTGTTATGAGCCGATTACACGAGTCAGTGGACACAAGAAGCACTCACAACGTGTTAGCTACTATTATTATTGCCTGAAACTGGAGCCTAATGCTTCTGGCATTGCTTGAGCAAGAAATGAACAATGAACCTTGAGGCTGGTTCCAGACCTATCAGGAAACCAGGTTTTTGGCTCAGGCCTGCCAGCAGAGGTCATCGACCAGAGAGATTAGTTACTACCTCCAGGTGTTGACCCTTGTTCAAAATAAGAAGGAAGAATGTATCCAAAGAAAGAGGCAGCAATTTACCACAAACCTCCAAAAGCTTCATTTTAATTTTAAGAGGGCTTTCCTGAGCTTGAGAAAGAAGTTTGACTACTTCTGCCACAGATATTTATTCACCTGTTAGCATGACTTTATATCCGTTCCGTTGCCATAACAAGAGGAGCCACTCCATTGTTAAAGTATAGTTACATTACCCAGTCACAAATGCTGCAGTTTTACATAGGTACAAAAATTGCATTTATTTACAACTGGGGCTTGAATAAATCAGACAAAAGTGAGATGATAACTTTTTTCCCAACACATTCACATATAATTACCAACTAAAGAAGCCCTTTCAATCTATTTACTCTATTTTTACCTAGCATGTAGGATAATTATTGTCTGGGATATTGTGATGTACTGAACCATATAAAAATAATTCTTCAAAGAAAACCTCTGCAAACCATTGAGCAACATGAACAGGACTCTTGTCACAAACAGAGACTGACGAGCCAATCTTTGGCATTTTTACACAATGTTGAAAATCAGTTTGAACTGGCAGGTGTAAAGTTCCTAGATTCACACTTGACAGAATAATTCAGTACTGATACTTTGTGACTGATAATAGGCAAAAGGTGTGCAACAGACAATAGCCCTACAGAAGAGAATAAAGTTTTGTTCAAGAGCTGATAAAATATAAATATTTTATATAAAGCTTCTCAACAGCTTAATGCACATAGAATTCCATTACCATAATACAGCAGATTATTTTGAAAACATCACAAAACAAACACAGCATAATTCTCCAGACCGATGAAAATATCCATCCCACACATGCCTCCTCCAGGCTTCTCTGACTTCCTAGTTGGCAAATATTTACAAAAGTAAAAACTTGCCTTTCCATGTTTCTGTAAATTCTACTCCTTTACCCCTCCAATGGTGCCCACCCAACAGAGAAGTATGCCAGACATCTCTGCCTTCCCTTGCTTGCACGTGATATTCTGTAATAACTCCAAATCAATAATGGACTTCATTTTCCTCTCTCTTTTTTATAAGGGAGAGTCATCCAGTAATTGTTTTAAAAATCCATTGAGTGGAATAAACTTTTTGTCACTAAACACCTAAAAGATTCCTTGGAACACTTCTGGTCAGGGATAGCCATCTGACGTCACATGACCAACAAATCAATCACACTTCAGTCTAGCTGGGTCCAGGGGCTTTTTACCCAATCGAGCCTCCAAAAGTATGTCCTAGGACAGGGCTTCTCAAACTGTAATGTGCATGCACGTCATCTGGGTTCTTGCTGAAATGCAGACTCAGATTCACTAGGTCTGAGATGAGACCTGAAATTCTGTATTTCCATTAGGTTCCTATGTGATGCTAATGCAGCTGGTTCAAGGACCGCACTTTGAGAAACAAGGCTGTAAGAGAGTCAGAACAACTGAAGATAACTAGAGAGAACACCTGTCTGAAACACACCAATGTTTCCTTTGCATAAAACCTATATCCTCAATATATTGAATATTTTAAATCTTAGAACAGGAGAGTAGAGTGGTCACCTTTGCTTTTGGCAGATGGGATAAACTGAAAAATGTTTATTTTTATCCTTTTTAGACAAAAAGGGCCAAGTAAGGAACAGCAGGATCCAAAAGACAGAAAGACAGAATTTTCTTTTCTAACCTAGAGCCCTTGTCCAATGCACCAGCACCAGCATTTTTTTTTTTTTTTTTTTTTTTTGAGACACAGTCTCGCTCTGTCGCCAGGCTGGAGTACAGTGGCACAATCTCGGCTTGCTGCAAACTCCATGTCCCGGGTTCAAGGGATTCTCCTGCTTCAGCCTTCCAAGTAGCTGGGACTACAGGTACGTGCCACCATGCCCAGCTAATTTTTGTATTTTTAGTAGAGATGGGATTTCACCATGTTGGCCAGGATAGTCTTGATCTCTTGACCCTGTGATCTGCCCACCTCAGCCTCCCAAAGTTCTGGGATTACAGGTGTGAGCCACAGTGCCTGGCCCAGCACCAGAATTTTACTTCCCTTTGATGGATAAGGGAACTCTCTGCTCCAAAGTGGTAGGTGCCATGTTACAGCTCTATCCCATACCCAGAAACCACAAAGACTGGCATGCTAATATTTTCATTTAGGAAAATGTTTAATTTTGTAGGAATAAATGAAGACATGAAGTTGTGGATAGTTAGCATTGATTTAATTATAAATAAAATTACTTATAGAATCATTCACAGAAAACAAGGCTTTCAAACTAGGGCATGTTATTAGAAGGAAGAAACATTTCGCTACTACATGTCTTAAATATTAAGCAGACTCTCTGGACTGCCTAAGGGTACCTGGTATATACCATTTGACTTTATTGCTCCTCAGTGATTCCAAGGTGACTGGCTCATCAGGAGCTCATAGAAGAAAGCTGGGGGCTGGCTCCCCTACACCTACCAGGGTTCTGATGGGGACCCCAGAGTTCCACGTGATCACTCCTAGGTGTGACATTCTTTGGGCAATTACTTGCTCAAACTCTTATTTGTTTGTGCTTGTTAATGTATTCAACTCAATCCAGCAAACATTTATTGAGCATTATTATCAGGCTCTGGGGAACATAAAGATAAGTAAGCCTTGATTTTTATATTCACGGAGCAGATAATCATGTGGATTATTTTATAAATGCTATTCTGTTGAAATGTGTGCTTTTGTTGTCTTGTCTTGTTTTCCTCACCAACTAGGGTGTAGGCTCCTTGAAAGTGAAGGTCTTTTCTTAATTATCCTTGTGCTCAATACTTGTGGAGTTTCTAGTCAGGAAGTTATAGCATGACTCCAGGAGAAAAATCAAGTTTGCTGCAAGCAAGTTTGCTTTCCCTCATGATCGTAGTCTACCCCCATGTCTACCTATTGACAGGAAATCAGGGCATCCCCAGCCCAGGGTGGGGAAGAAAAAGGAAGAAAGAGCCTTGAAAAAAAAGCATCGTCTTCCCTAATGTCCAGCAAAGGGTACCTTGAATTAACTTTTTATCTTCTTTGTTAAAATCTAAGGCTTGGCTGTTTAAAGTTTTTTATTTCTGTTTTTGTTTTTGCAACAGTTTGTCTCATGGGACATGCCATGAGTACCAGTTGACAGCAACAACAACAACAGTACTTATATGCTAGGTACCATTCTAAGAACTCTATAAATATTACCCTGTTTAACCCAAATAGGTCTATGACATAAGTTCTTATTTAGGAACTGAGCGAATTAAGGCACACAGAGATTAAGTAATTTGCCTAAAGTAACACAGTCTTCTGAGGAAGAATATCGTCATGACTTGGGACTTCATCCTCTGGCAGTAAACTTATTACAGCCAAGAAAGAGAAAAAGAAATGTAAAGCAAAGTCAATTTCAATGCATTCAAATGTCTTCCTGCAAACCATCCCCCCAGGTCTTTCTTATAGGAATACACACTTGAATAACTCAATTCCATTTTCAATATCAACTGCACTTTCTCAAGACATAGGCCCCCAAAGAACTGTAAGATTCCCCTGTGTAGCCTCTGACACACTACAATAACTCTGTTTGTCGATGTGATTTTTGGATTAATACACATTAGCATGTTGGGTGGTAAACTTCATGAAGACAAGGCCTGTGTGTCACTCATGCTACCACAGTGCCTGGACCACAGGAGAGGCTCCACGATTTTTTTTGGATTCAAAAACAAATGAATCTTCATTTTAGAAATGAGTGAACTGAGGCCCAGAAATGTGAAAAATAATTTGCTCAAGCTTAGAGAACTCCAATAAGATAGACTAAAGAAGGCTTTGTACTTTGCTTTTCCCAATTTTGAAGCCCACTTTCCATTCCATACCACATTTTACACTATCCATCCATTAATGAGAACATTTTTTTCCTGAATGGAGTCATTGCAGTGTTTACAGAATGCAAGTGATATATATATGAGATACTGGGACATAAATTGAAGGATCTTTTGCCTTACTGAAGGTTGCAGAAACATTTGTATTTAGTAAATGGCCTTTTTTTTTTTTTTACACACCACATTGCAGTTCCAGGAGTTTTGAAAATGCTCCGAGTCAAATACCTCAGGCTGCAGATTTATTTAAATGCGGTAGAGTTCTCTTATTCTTTTTAACATTTTTTTTTTCAGTTTATAACAGTATCTTTCACCTAGTAGGGATGTAATACATATTTGAGAAACTAAATTGAAAAGACTACCTTCAAAGCAAAGACTTCTTTAGGTTTAAGGTATTGTTGATAAAAAAAATTGTAATACTGACACTTGAGGTTGATTGCTCAGTCTACTTTTTCATTTTATGGGAACCATTTTTATATCTGAAAATGATATTCCTAATAAGGACATAGCAAAAAACAGCACCAGGCTTTCTATTAATGGCTTAGGAATAATTTAAATAGAAGTCAGCACAGTATTACATTGTTAAGCTTTATTCAAGAATTATAGGAAATATGTTATTAGGTTCACTTAAAGTCTAAGCTGAAGAATTCTCCCCTGGAAGACATTTCCTGATTAGACCTGAATTGTTTTTCTATGTCACCACAAAGACAATGCAAATGCTGATTAAAGCAATTAAAACTTTCCTTTGTTTGCAGAAAGAGATGTACCCAGATATGGCTTTTTGTTTGTAGACATCTTAATAAGCACTAGCAGACTGAAATGAAATCTGTCATCAGTTATATTTTTCTCTTAGACAAACTGTCTACTTAACATACATATTAAGTGAGATTTGTTACCAAAGCTTCCTTATATTTCTATTTGTTGTTGTAAAATGGTAAATGTAGAAATAACACTAGATCTATCAATTTGATAATATAATGCAATACATCTGGCAGCTGAACGGGAAAAAATTGTAATGACATATTTGGCATAGTGAATGGTTTTTATTATGGGATTTTTTCTTTCTTTTTAGCACAATTGTGCCATTTGTTGCGGACTAATGTCAAAGAGTAAAAAGTATTATTGGGGATGGGGAATTTAGCTTTTGTACAACATAAATTGACTGCCATGTAAATATAAACATCAGTCTTATTGCTTGTTAAATATTTATTTACTGAAACAATTTGAACAGGAAAGCTTGCTGAAGGGAACCATGTCTGTTTTTAACTATATATTGCTGAATTCTTTTATGAATTTGGCTTTTCTTCTGCTTCATATTTACAGTTTTACATTAATTCTACTGTAGATTGTTTAAAAATATAAGAACAAAATTTCTAGAATGTGTGGAAATCAATTCTAAAAAGCTAGGGTAACTAAAATTTTATTTGCTTTCATAGCAATGTAAAGACACTATTTTAATGAAATTGACTTTGTAGTAGCATAAAGGGACATCACTGATTCATTCATTCACTCAAGGATATGTTCATTAGACTTTTCCTGACCACCGTGTGTCAGGCATCGGGCTTGCTTCTGGGGGCATAAATGTGAATAAGCCACAAGAAGCCCAGCCTTGCTAGGGAGACAGATACATGTTAGGTGTTGGGTATTATAATAGAGAAGCTTGCTGTGTGTGCCCATAATACATAATCAAAACAAATCAAGGTAAGGCACTAGGAAAAACTGTCATTAACTTATTTCCATTTCTTGGAAATAAATAAAAGATAATTATGAAGTAATCTATTATAATACTAGAGCTCTTATGGCCTTAAGAATGTTAAATCAGAAAGTATCAGGGTTGCTTGCATGGAGATAAGTTTGAGATTTGAACTGCAAAGGGGAGTCTTCCTTGCAAATAGGCTTTGAATCACCCACTCCAGTTTTCTCTAGGCCTGGGAGCATGCTGGTGGAGCGGAAAGAATCCAGCTACTGATAGAGAGATGGCAAACGCTGAGTACAGAAAGGCACAGAAAGCAACATACTGCACAATCATTAGCAGAATGAAAAGGCGAAGATTAAGGACTATGTGACTGCAAGTTAGGCTGTAATGCTAGAAGTGGACATCTCAGAACAGACAAACCTGGGAGGGAGGAGAATCAGTGGGGCCCAAGAAGACAATCCAGTCTCTGCATTGAACAATTCCCTCAGACATACCAAAAAGGGCTATCACTTCCCTTCATAAGAAGAAATCAAAGGTGATTATCAGGGCTCAACATGTATCCTTCTTAGTCTGATGACTATAATAATGTAGAACAATTATATGATAATTTCAGAATATGGGTGGATTTGTTTGGCATCTTCATAAAATCACAAATAACATAAACCATGAAATCCCAGACACCTGGAGATTAGGTGATCTCCATGTTGTTTTGGAGGCCAGATTTATGTGCCAATTGTGAGAAAAATCAGAAAAATGATCAGTACGGAATTCTGTAAAGGACTTATTTCTATTAGTGTGCCATATAATTCATGTTTCATAGCAGAAAATGAATGAGAGGTATAAAATGTATCTGATTTATTTAATCCATATAAGTAGTCATTCTGGAAAACTATTTCCTACACAAATTTTATGATTTTAAATGAACATAAACACACCATGGTTATTTTGGGTGCCCCTTGTAGACTCAGCCCAAGTTTCACTTCTCTCAGTGGTGCAATGGTCAAGCAGAAAGAGAACAAGATGGAACAAGAGGTTTGTATCACACCTGTCCCATTGTTGCTGAATTGTGGACAAGGTACTTGGTATCCCTCAACCTCAGGGTTATCATCTGCAAATTAAAGCAAATAAAACTAATATTTACCACAAAGTTTGTAGTCAGTAGTCAATAAAAATAACACTATTACTAGTTTTTATATATGTTTTTAAGAAAACTGGTTAAATAATATATAATCAGTGAACAAAAACACTTTGAAAGCTGAAATGTGCCTTGTAACACACTCTGAGTTGCTACTAGTAAATGTTAATTCTACAGAAAAATTAGATAACTACACTGAATTTCAGTGTTACAGTGTAAAGCTGGGGATAATAGAGTTATACATTAGAGGAAATTATACATGCAAACATCTAGGAGAGTCTCTGAACTTATAGATCCTCTGAAATGTAATTGATCCTAAACTGAACATAAAATTTATTGAATAGTTAATAAAAACATATCACGTGTCTAAACTCAACTCACCCTTTGAGCATCCAGGTTATTGTTCATTGGCAAATATCTTTTGCTTTTCTATTGAAATAAAAACAGAAAAAGAAAACCTTTAGGAAAAACAAACTCAATATGCATTAGAGAAACATCTGTATGTACCTTATAATCAATATAATTAAAATACCAAATACTGAAAATTATAATGAATAACTGAGCTCAGTTTTGGGATGATCTGTTAATAAGTATATGTGTGTTTATGTGTTGAAAAAAACATGAAAGGATATACATCAGTATATTAATAGAGGTTGTTTCTGAGAGATGAGTTTTTTCAACTATTTATGTTATCTAAAACTTTTACAATAACTTGTCCTAGATTAATAATTTTTAAAAGGCTTATTGTATTTTTAGAAGTATTTTTGTGATAAACTTTCTAAACAGTTTTCTGAAAACAAATTGTTAATGTAAACATTCTTATCTGATTACCATCAATAGTTACATAAGCAACTAATGAAATTATAATTTGAAACTGTAGAATAAATCGTTTGGTTTAATTTTAAGTAACTTGTTTTAAAGATGTTTTTGAAATAAATGGTTTTAAGTGTTTTAATTGTCAAGTCCACCAATAGCCACAGATTCTAGAAAGGTTTAGTGTATTTAAAGATTAACTGCTTAGCCTTGCTAGACAAATAGCATTCAGAATTTAAGTGTATTATTTTTTCCCTGATTTGATCACAGACCTAATTTGGTAAAGAGGTCAGTACTTGGCACATTTGAGCAAATATCAAAATGGTATTGGATATTTATAGAACTAAATTAGATGTTAAACAAATGGAAATTATAATTTAGAGAAAGAAAAAGACAGGATATTTATAGCTCGTTGAGTACAATAAGAGTCTTTTACTTTTTACTGGAAAGCGATTTTTAAAAACTGTCATTTGAAAAATAAACCACTTAAAATATCTAATAAATTATTTTTACCTGAATTATGGAGATTTTAAGTTAACTTTGTGAATATTACTGAAATACTATTCTGAGTTTTCTTCACCATAGGGAAAATTTGATCGGAATGTCATTGAAGTGATGTTGAGTCAGTGAACACTGAGGTTGAATTGCTCGGGTCAACTTCTGAGCCTAGAGCTTAATTTAACCTTCCAAAGAAAGTTCTTAGATTTGCCATAGTTTCCATTGTGTCTTGCTGTAGTCTACAAAGGAATCTAAACCTCTAAGCAGGAGTACCCACCACTAACTTATTCTCTAGAATCAGGATACCTCCCACATTGTAAAGACATTGATCTTGAAGAATTTCAATTCTCTGTGCTTTCGTTTCAACATGGGGCCCAAATGTTAGCCAACTGACTCACTGGGTGTCCAGCAGTGTTCCAGAGCTAGATATGATAGACACACCATGAAACGTACAATATTCTCTTTTTTGGAGAACTTAAGAGATTTTGAAGTTAATTTAGACTACAGGCAATATTTATTGTGTGTGATGATTTCGGATCTCAGTCTCTGAGTAAGATGTGACTCTGCTAATAGAGCAAACTCTTCAAAGCTCTGAGTTTCTCTTAAGCAAATTCTATTGAACCCAGCAAATCATTTACTCAACAATAAGAATTTTATCTCCAGTATATGAAACTTTTGAATTTCTTCTATTGATAATAGAGAGACATGGAAGTGAGTACTAGGAAGAGTAAAAGAACAGTAAGCCCCACCTCAAAGGAAATGGTTAAAGATTTTGCCTTAGGACATATAAAGAAAACTAAAGGAACCTAAAAAACTGGGCCTTTTAATATATTCCTGGAGCTGAACTGTTTGCAGAAGGGGCTTGAGCTGTTAGGGGAGTCTCTTTAGAGAGAGAATTTGAGAAATATCTTTCAGCATGTCAGGAAAGTTAGACAGAGGTTACCCAAAGCTTTGTTAAATCTCAAGCATCCAAATTACTTTGCATTTCTGGGATTTGGAGGCAGCAGTCAACACTTCTGAATCTTAAAACTAGGAAGGCGTTAATGTTTGGTTTGGAGACCAGAGTAGGAAAAAAAATCTGTGAGAATACAACTTCACGAAATAAAGCAAAATAATTTATAAGCATTTTATTTAAACTTCTGGGAAGGCAGAAGCTAGACTATTTCTCAGGAGCAAGAAATGAAATATACAGTAGTCTCTAATATTACTTTATTTGTATAAACATTTTAGTGTTTGTGCAAACATTTACAAAGACTTTCATAGAATCACTCTCAGCCACAGTGCAATAACATTTTTTTTTAATCCCAGAAGTATTTGAACCACAAATGATCCTACCCCAAGGGTTTTCAGAAACAAAACTGGGTGTTAGGCAGTGTCTCCTGCACCTAACATAGGAAGAAGGACTTTTCGTCTGTGAATAAAGGAAGAGAGTATTAGTTAATGTGTCATAAGGAATGCTCAGGCGCTTATGCTGGCTCACCATTGCAGCTATGGAAATGTCAAGTCAAGGTCATTTGGGTTTTCAAGGTTTTTCTTCAGGTCTACCGAACTTGTCCTCATAGCTACTGAAGCCTCTCATTGTGTTTATTCTTGAACTTCTAAAGCTTTATAACCTAGCTACTTCCTATTAGTCCTATGCTGGAACTGAACTTCTTGCTGTTCTCAAACTAGTTAGTGTCTTGGAACTTCACTGAAGTCTCTTTTATAGACTGATAACTGTAAGATTCTGCCCCGGGGCCTGAAAGCTTAAGGGGATGAGTAACTCCTCCCTTCTCAGGCCCAGCCGCAAGTCTCAAGGCAGCTTGCGTCGGCAGCGTGCACCAGCAAGATAGCAGAAGCAGGAAGAGAGCTGGCCGGAAGACATGTGCCCCTAAAGATCCAGAAAGAGGGCATCCGGGTACAACGTAGCAGTTACATGACTAGGGCACTTCACGTTTACAGGGGACTATAAAATCTTTGCCCCGTCCTCACTTGCTGCTGACGCCATTTTAGGCCTTAACCCGCCTGCACCCAGGCGCTCATTAAAACAGCATGTTGCTCCACACTGCCTGCTGTTGTCTGTTGGCGCGCTCTCGGGTTCGAACCAATACAGGAACCTTACAGGAACATCCCCTTAACTGTCCCCAGGACTGTGAGTATCAGGCAAGAACAAATCAACAATCCTTCTGGCACCCAGCATTCATTTCTGTTTGTTCTGCTTTGCCATTGGTGGTTCAGAGTGTCATGATTGTAAACTTCTTCCTCCATCTCTTCCAACTTCAAACCTCAAATTCTAGGAAAATGTCCAGAGCAGCTAGAGTCCTAGCACAATATCTTTTGCTAAAAAATAAAAAATAAAAAATTACAATGTAAATCCTCCTGCTGGTGGAACTGGCTTCTGAGAATGACAAATTTAACTTTTCTATAGCACATGGTTTCCAGGAATAATAATCATAATAACCTTTTAAAAAAGTTTTATAATATACCTTTCCCCACACATGACTATTATAGGCAGAAATTTTACATAATTTAAAAATTCCCCTGATTCAATATTCACTTCCTTTCTTTTGTATGAAAGTCTTGGAGGGCATTGAATTTAACAGGAAAATGAAAAAAGAAAACCAACAAATGTATTGATGTTATTATTTAGCTTCCCCCATCGATTTCTTTTCATTTTTTCCACAGTTCTTTTTCTTTTCAATTGTGAATGTTAATTGAATAAATGGTTCATTAGACTTGAACAGACAATTAGACAAATAGAATTAGACAATTTTGTAATATACCTACCTCTTATATAACGTTCAGACTATGATTCAAACACCAAATTGGCTGAGAAAGTAAGACAGAATCATCCTATTTCATGTCGTAGTTGGTGTTACCAATTAATAGAGATAATCCAAAGAGTCAAGATTTGAAGAAAAAAGATTTTAAAATTACATTAAAACAAATCTTTAGTTAGAATTGTTAGTAACACCATTTTTCCCCTGGACCAATCCTCCAGGTTCGATTCAATGCTAGAAGTATCCTTAATTGGTTGGAGTTTGTTCCAGAATCTGAACAATAATTATTATTCTCTCTCCTGAGAAAGAATATGACAAACAGTAAGCTATCTCTACCCTCCCAAAGATATCAAGTGGATAGTAGTGGTCAAATCACTTGATCCTACAGGGTGACACACAGTGGAATGATAGGTGTTACTGAACTGAACTTGGGTTCACACACCTGGCACAGGAAAACCAAACACTGACATCAGGATTGCAGCAAGAGAAAGTGAAGCATTTATTGCAGGGCACCAAGCAAGAAAAATCAGACAGCCAATACTTAGGACCTGAACTCCCTCATGGCTTACAGGTAAGGGTTTTGAAAGGCCGGGAGGCAGAGGTTGCAGGCAAAGTCATAAATCAGTAGCTACAGACTATCCATTGGTTTGACCTAAAAGGGTAAGACGTCTCAAGGTAGGAGTCCACAGGTCATAGGTGAGTTCAAAGATTTTCTTATTTGCAATTGGTTAAGGAGGGAAAGTTTTGTCTAAAAATTTGGGGTCAGATGAAAAGAACCTTAGCTCTGGCTCATGGGTGTGACCTCATCCAGGCCCCTCTGGAAGAAATTTGGAACAAAGAATAGTGGTCAGAGTTCAGTCCTTAGTTTTCCCTTGTTAACGCGAACTAAATATGGCCTGAGAAGTACTCCGTACATCTATATATAAGTACGGAGAAGGACTCCTTACTTCTATATTTGAGTCCTTGTGAATCAACTGCAACCTAGCTAATAGGCAGACAAGATTGAAAACTTAACTTAGTAATGTGCGCCTGTAACAATAGCTGAGACTTGGCCAATCCTAGCGGCCTTACTTCAACCACTCATACCCTGCTGAGTGTTCAAACTGTGTTCAAATAAGGCAAAGGCTGAGCTATAACCAATCTAGTTGTTCTGTACCTCACTTCTCATTTCTGTAGGTCATTCCCTTTTTATGTCTATAAATCTTTTTCCACCACGTGGCTGCACTGGAGTCTCTGTAAATCTGCTGTGATTCTAGGGGCTGCCCATTTCGCAAATCATTCATTGCTTAATTAAACTTCTTTAAATTTAATTCAGCTGAAGTTTTTCTTTTATCGCCCTTATCTTAGGTCCACATGCCAGCAGGTCTGTTAGTTGGGGGTGTGGGTTTCTGAAAAACAACTCAGGGACATATGCTAAAATGTTATCTTTAGTTTCTGTAGGGAAACTAAACTTCCCATGATTCTAACTTCCTTGGCCATTGTTTCATGCTACCCTTACCTTCTTGCTTATCAAGTAACTCATTTACTTTTCAGAGCTAGCTAGGTGCCTGGAATTTCCCTTGAAGGGATTCAAGATTTTCCGTTATTTTCATGCTTGAGGTGTGGGGCTTAGGATCTCCTAGGAAGCTCTGAGAAATGCAGCATTCTGGGCTGGGCTCTCCTCTTGTGGCTCACTGTTAGCCATATGTCTTGGAGTTGATGGCATCTAATAGGGCTCTCACTAGCAGCTCTCAGCACTGGCTGCAGTCTGTTTTTCTGGTCAACCATCTCAGGAAAATGGTATTTGGGTCATTTCTGATAACCTTCCGTTCTGCCATATATCTGGTCACACCCTTTGCAGCTGGACATCATAACTCATCCAGGATGGTGCAAGGTAGTTCATAAAATCTGTGCACTAAAATCTCTTGATGATATAATTTTATTCTGTTCTTTCAAGGAATGACTCTTTCAAAGATTTTATTCAGATCCCCTAGAGCTGTGTTTGGGAAGCAAACACTGTAAGAGCCCATACATCACCTTCCTAGCCGGTCCTCTTTGCCTGTCCTGGGGCAGGCCTGGAATCTCCTGTACCTCTCCTTTCACTTAGACTCCATTTTCAGTCCTTAGGTGTGTCTTCTGGGGAACTACTGCCATCTCATATTACTTCAGTCTAGCAGTTTCCAATCACAGGTGTTTAGGCTCCTTGGCAACTGCTACCAATACCACTTAATTTGTCCTCCTATAGAGTCTGGAAGTACCTAGGCAAATCAAGTCTCTAGAACAGCTGAGAATATTTCAGCCTCCTCCAAGGTAAATGTGCCAAGCTAAGCCAACTAAAGATCCTGCCTTTCCTAATCTAGGTAACAGCAAACACATGGTGATGGATGGTAAGAAGCAAGTTCTGAAGAAAATAAAGTTGCTTTTGGTTGCTATTTTTATGTAAAGAAAGATAAAGACACCTGTACCTTAGAGCTCTGAGCCAAGCTTTCCCAGCACAAGTGTAGACAAGATAGAGCAAGAAGTTTTACAGTATAACCTCCCTCCCTCCCGCTGCTGCACTCCCAGTCTGATAGGCAGGTTTATCTTCAGTTTGAACATTGGCATTTGTGAATCCTTCAATTAGATTCCTCTCTTATTAATCCTTGATTGAGGGACTGCTGCATGCATAGGAGAATGAACACAGTATCTTAAAGTGGAGGAAGAGGGGATGAAGAATGAATATTGCTTTTCTATTTATGAATTTCTTTATTTGCAGGCAGGCAGACTTTGCTGTGAATGAATAGAAGAATTATGTCTGTGCTTTGGCTCCTTTACTAAAAGCGAAGTTTTCCTGTTTTTTTGTATAGTTTTCCTAATTTTCAGATAAAGTATTTTATATTTTTGCAGTCTTGACAATGTAACATGTTGAGCTTCAATGAAGGGCACCACTGCCTGGGAAAAATCAAATCCAAATTAGAGTAGTACTGTTTCCTCTTTTGAAAAGTGGGAGCATGATAATCAGATATCAAAAGGTCATTGTAAGGGATAAATGAAATGACGTACATGACAACAGCCAACGTAATGCCGGGCACACAGTGACAGTAAAAATTAGAACTGCCTCTGAATGTTACTTCTTTAGTCTGCCACCTTCTAAAAGCCAGAAGTTTACATTTTTCTTATAGTGCTGATATATTATGCAAAGAGCATGTGCTAAAATGTTTACAAGCCTGAAAGATGGACACACCACACCTGTACACACATTATACTAAAGCATGAAAGAATGAAGGGCTAGTTTCATTACATCTCCTCTAAATAATCCAAAATTCTTTTTTTTTTCCAGTGCTTGTAAGAATTCCCACTATTATTAATTATCCTTCTCTTTGCTTTTCATTTTCCTGTCTCTTCCCCAGGGCAAGTGACTCAGCTAAAACTCACACAAGTTAAAAATACACAGACTCAGAACTATTGGTGACAACATTTCTACCTCATGTAGCTAGATACTACTCAGGGAATCCCTAAACCCCAAGGAAATTTCTTGATCAAGGAGTAAACGTGAGAGATGTGTACAAACAATTACTCCAAGTCAATACATTTATGGTGGGTAGGAGTCTAGGTACTTTGTGCTGAGTCACAGACCTCAGGGAATGAAAGAGAAAATGAAAAACAAGTGACAAGATTATGATCATGGTAATTCTTGTAAACTGAATTTTTAAAATATTTGCAGACAGTTTAGACTCAGCTAACAGGAAATCTATCTAGGTTGTCCTTTATCTTCTTTCATTGTAATGGCCAATATACAATGTGGCAAACCCAGTCAATTTATGTATGACCACGCATATCTGGACATATTGTGTACATGTGGGAAAATCGAACAATTTCTATCAGGTTGCTAACCACTCCAATATAGCTTTAACTGTTTCAAAAAGGGTAAAGAAAATATGGTACATATACACTATGGATTACTATGCAGCCATAAAAAAGAATGAGATCATGTCCTTTGCAGGGACATGGATGGAGCTGGAGGCCATGAGACTTGGCAAACTAACACAGGAACAGAAAACCAAATACCACATGTCCTCACTTATAAGCGGAGCTTAGAGAGAGAACATATGGACACATAGAAAGGAACAACAGACACTGGGGCCTATCGTCGGGTAGAGGGTGGGAGGAGGGCGAGGACCAGGAAAAATAACTAAGGGGCACTAGGCTTAATACCTGGGTAATGAAATAATCTGTATAACAAACCCCCGTGACACAAGTTTATCTACGTAACAAACCTGCACATGTACCTTTGAACCTAAAATTAAAAAAGATGGGGAGCTTAAGTGTTCAGAAATATATAAACATATCACCACAGTAGATTTTTAGTATGTGTAAAAACTAAGGTGTTGATTCCAATGTATGTTCTCTGTGCCTGAACCTGATAGCAGATTTGTTGCACAATCTCTGTCAAGAGTTTCATGAGGTCTTTTCAACAGATGGCCAAGCCCTTTGTCCTCTTTTCTAAATGTATGCCATTCTTGTGAATTTATTTAACTATTACTAAGTTGGGCTATAGGGACATTTTGGGCTAAATCTGGCCCTAGAACTCTATTTGATAAAACATCAACATTGTAACATTGTAGTTATTTTCTAGCATGAATTTTCTTGGAGGTTTTTTTCATGGTTTGTTCAACCTGAGCAACTAACCTCAGGGAGCAGGACCCATCATGGATAATAACTACTGCAATTTAGCTTCAAACAACTGCTGTGATAAAATCATAACACTAATTGGCTAAGGAATTTAGACTCTAATGTAAAAGCATGGTTGGGATTTTGTGGGTATATATCACACTGAAAGACAGAAGAGATCCATTCTGGCTGGGAACTTAATAAAGCAATAGGTGACCAATACAGGACCCAGCCCAGCTGTTGTTATTCTTTTGATTTCTTAATTCAGCTGCTGGCAGATACTCCAGTGAGCCTCTATTGTTTGTATTTAGGTAGGATTATTATAACTGGCTTTCTTTCCATGAAGGAGAAATAATTCTTCTCTCATAGACCCAGCAAGCACCACTGGCCTTGGTCCCATCTCTCTTTTTGTCTCTCCCTTTGAGAAACAGGTCTAGGCCTGGTTTTTTAAAAACAGTTCACTTACAAATGAAACAAATGGGTCAGGTTTATTAGGTAAGACCAAATATCATTTCTCCATGAAGGGAAATATTTTAGATGGCTATCACCTTACTAGTTGAAGTGTTGCAGTCCAGTTTTAGGACAGTGACTTGGCAGATAAAAGGAGCATCTCTCATTGACTATTTCTTTCTACCATAGTATATATTTTCAACTTTGAATTTTACATTAATCATATTTTCCTTTTATTACATTCCTCCCTAGCCTCAGAGTAATTCATATTTATTTAAATCATAAAAATCTTGTGGTTAGTAAAATGTAAACAGCAAGTTATAATTGAAATTCCTTTTATTCCTTTTCTTGTTGATAAGTATACTGAATAGCAAATTCTAAAATTTGTGGTTTGTGAATAAGTGTATCAGCTTTTCTTAGGCACAAGTTACTGAATACTGACAAATCCTCGTTGGCTCAATACTGCCTCCAAAACATAACGGCATAAAATGCAACATCAGGGAGAAATAAAAGAGAAAGATGAAGAGAAATTTTACATATATATATATATATATATATATAAATATAAAGAGAGAGGTTACGTGCGTGTATGTGTGTGTGTGTGTGTGTATGTGTATGTGTGTGTGCAGCAATATTCTTTAAGGTTTCTAGAAGTCTGACCTCTAATTTGTGAATCAAAGAATTAGGTTGAATATCTGAGATAAATTTAAATGCTGCATGTCAATGCTACAAAACCCTTTAGTAAATGTATAACAAATCAACAGCTTCTAAATCTGCTGTTGAGAGAGGAAGTTCAAATTTGTTGAACCCTCGTTATTATAGGCTTGAAAGGCTTCTCGTGCCGAAGCAAGATCCGCATGATTATGCTGCCAAGCACGAGTTGAGTTGGGCTGAATGCTGTTCCCTGGAAGCCTAATTGACAATTTTGTTGCCCTTCTCTGACTATTTAAGAAGAGTTGTGAGGTCAGTGGCAATGATACTTCTCTGAGTCATAAATGCCATCCAGCAGGACATTTTTTTTAACCTGTTCTTTTAGAAGGCTGCAGTGTCAAATATTTAAAAATAAAATGTTTTACAGGAGAAGAGGAATCTGACAACACAGCTGACCCACATTTCAGAAGGAAAATGAGAAATATAAGGGTCAGATCCCAGCCAGTGGGAACACAATGAGCACTTACGCTGTAAATGAAGTGGTGAAATCGCCCACTGGAACAAGCAATTTTCATAACCAGTATACTTCAGTAAAATGAATTTTATCCTATCCTGTGACCTCCTCAAGTTCCCAAACCAAAAGTCTTCAGGGTACATCAGACTGGCAAAAAAAAAAAAAAAAAAAAAACAACGCACAGTCACCTCTGTAAGTGGCAAATTAAGTATCCAAATACCAATTCTCAAAAAATTAACCCAAATAATATACTGTCATTAGTACTTAGGGGAGTTTATTTGTTAAATGATCATTTATTTTCATAATTTTCTTTTTCCATAAGTTTGGACATCGTAACATCAAAATTTCTAAATGGAAGTATTGCAACTAGCACATTAAACAGAAACATCAGCATCAAGGTATGGAATCCAAATATCTAAGGATTAAGTAAATGTTAAGGTTATAAGCATAATAACCTATCAGTTGCTGGATATATTTCAGACATTTGTTTTTGTTTTCCAATGTATAAGAAAGTGTAATTCATTTTTTTCACTTAAGTGTTTGAATAATACTGAGACAATGAGAGCAGTTTTGATACTTCCTCATGAAGTGTAAAGAAATATCTATTTGAAAAGCCATTGTTTTCCATAGGTCTTGTAATTTTTTTCTTCAATTTTTGTGGGTATATAGTAGGATTTTCCATTTGACGAATGTCTTATTATTCAAAATATAGAGCTCGTAACATTTTTATTAATCTTTCACATTTTTCTAGTTCTAAAAATGAAGAAAATTGGTATATTTATATAAACAAAAATATAGTTTCCCTTAAGTTGTTTGCATATATCTTTAAGCAAATATATCCTGAAAAATATTTTGAAATTATATAGTTATGAATCACATAAGATCCCTTTGAAAGCCTGATGCAGATAATGAAGTTTGATTGTAATTTCAAGTCTGAATAAAAATAAAAACCATCTTAAATCTCCTAATTCATAAATTTAATTAAATAGGACTACAATAATGACATAAAATTGACTAGACCTAGCCCAAATTTTCTGGGTCACTGTGAAGAATGTAGCTTACTTAAAACATAACACTTTTAATAAATGACATGAGCTACGACTAGATCATTTAGAACAATATAGGATGAATATCATCACATTACAGAAGACATACTTTTTTCCAGTATAATACAGATTCACTGTTATGCCACAGCTTAATCTCAATGACATATTTTCCAGGATTATCTTTGTAAAGGCCTTATTTTGTACTTCAACAGTGGTGGATCAAATTCTTTAAATGATAATAAAACTGAGAGTCATAAAAGAGATGGTCAATAAGTTACAGTTTTTTCTTTCATCTCCCAATTCTGGTTTTTCATTCTGACAGCATTTCCCCAAGTACACTTCTGTGAGTACTAAAAGAAACTGTAGTTGATATGCGATCTTAATTTTTCAGAGGTAGTTTGTGGCTGTATTTTTGTTTCTCTTATAAGCACATGAATGCTACATGATTAACAACAGTAAATAATAAGTTTATTTTTAATTTCTTTTTTATAGTCTCATAAGAACTTCAACTTATTTCAGAGTTTATACCTATGGCACGTATTAGCTAAAACTAAAAAATATATAGTCTATACACATTATTTTATTGTTTAAATGGTCCTCATTCATGTTTCATTTCCATAATATTTCCCCAGCTTGTAAAGCTTATGTTACATTGAGCTCCTCTTTAAATTCACAATGCATAAAACTGCCAGGTGGCCTAATAACAGAGTGCATTAACAGATTGAACTATAAATCAGATGGTTGTGTTCACGTACTGTAAAAATACCACCAATTTCTTTCAGATTATAGTTTGTACACTGATTCCACAGAGTGATCACAAATGCATTGGGAAATTTAAAATGAAGAAAGAGATCATATATCCCAATCTAAAAAATAATATTTTCTTCATTTTCACTTTATCAGTATTTTTATCAACCTTGTATCATTGTTGTGAAATTAAATAAAATAATAAATATAATCCCCATGAAACACTGCCTAGCCAAAAACCATTACTATTATTACTACTAGTATTTAAACCTATTAAATCTATATTAAAATCTTTATTTTTGATTAATGATTTAATATTATGGTAAATATTCATCTCAACATTTATTGAAAACATACAGTGAGTCGTGACTGTTTGTTATATAAAGTAGTAAAAATGGGGAGTATTTATAGAAATTGCATATCTCCAGGATGCTTAAATAATTTGAAAAATGAGATAATAATTTATATTTTTTTCCAAGAGAGTGGGATTTTTGTAAAGCATTTAAGTTTAAGCACAAATGTATATAGCAACCTGGACTTTTTATACCTGGAAAAAGGAACAAAAACCAACTATAGCACAATGCAGTGCATGAGTAAGGAAACTGCAAACCGAGAAGTCAACTTACTTATTGATGGTTGTGCAGCTCAGTGGCAATGGAAATAGAGCAAGAGCCTTGTCAGCACATGAATAATGACTCCCCTTTGCATAGTGCATAAGAGTTTACAGAGTGTATGTATAGACTTCATCTACCTTATAGCAATAAGTGGGGAGAGTTACACGGAGGCCCAGTTTTTCTACTTTTAGGTACAAAGCTCTATGTGCTGTCTCACTCCCCCAATCTAGTGCTGTTTCTATTATTTTATGGCATTTCCATGTCCCATGAGTGTTTTCATGTTAACAGAATATATTTTATGAACCAACAGAAGCAAACAGAATTAATTTCATCTTGCAAGTTGAAATACATGTAGCACAATTAGAAACATATAAACTACATGTAGATGGGTAAAGTCAATAATATTACAGCCCTATGTGCGAAAGTCATAAACTAAAAATTCAAAAGCAGAATGAAGACTGATTAAGAAATCTTTCATGATTTGTTGGCTTTTTAAAAAAGTATTGATTTATCAGCAAAATAAATCCAAGGAGGCTGGGCGTAGTGGCTCACACCTGTAATCCCAACACTTTGGGAGGCTGAGGCAGACGGATCATGAGGTCAAGAGATTGAGACCATCCTGGCCAACATGGTGAAACCCTGTCTCTACTAAAAATACAAAAATTAGCTGGGCGTGGTGGTGCATGCCTGTAATCCCAGCTACTCAGGAGGCTGAGGCAGGAGAATTGCTTGAACCCTGGAGGTGGAGTCTGCAGTTAGATGAGATCATGCTACTGCACTCCAGCCTGGTGACAAAGTAAGACTCCATCTTAAAAAGAAAAAAAAAAAAAATCCAAGGAACAGCTTCATGTGAAGGAATGGTAGGTCAACACAAAAAAGTATACAAGCTGCAATGATAGTGGTTAAATCGTTAGAGAAATCATGCTAAGTTAGCATTTTAGCAGTGAGCGGAGTCTAACATAAGACTTTTAAAGTATTCATATACCTATGATGCTGAAGAGCCAGCACACATGTAGAATTTTGGTGAAGCAACAAACTGTTGCTCAGGTTACATATCTTCCCCATGTTTGTGGGGCACCTACTATGGATGCAGTCTGATATCAGCAGCAGGAAGAAGAAGGAGCCAGAGGGTCTCCCACCAGCAATTAAACGCTGTCACTCAAAAATGACTCAAGTCACCTCTACCTATAACATAATGGCTGGAAGTAACAAGTCATACTCAACCACAAAGGGAATGGGGAATTATAATTCCCCCATAAGCCTGAAAAGGAGGAAACCATGGGCAAGCATTAGAAGACTCAACTATGGACATGATTAAAATGTAGTTTACCTCTTCTAATAATACTGCCTGTTGACTCTTTTAGACAGTTTTCAGGGCTGATCATTACCAAATATTGAATATATTACTGTCTGCAGAGCATTATGGTTCACACTCTGAGGGAAGGGAAGATGGAAAAAAGATTCTCACTCTAGCATTCATACTCTATAGCAGGGCTTCTCAACCTTGACATTATTGACATTTGAGGCTGGATAAGTCTTGTTTGTGGGATCTGTTCTAAGCATTGAAGGATATTTTATAGCATCCCCGTTTCTATTCACTAGATGCCAGCAGCAGTCCTGATCCTCCCTGCAAATTTTGACAATCAACATTTTCTTCAGACATTGCTAATGTCTGAAGGGCAAAGTTGTTTTGCATGCTTTATAGAGAGGTGAATTCAAAGTGCTCCAGGGAAAAACATTAGATGTTCAAAAAATCGCACTCTGGTAGTTTGGAAGGGAAGGGATTAATTTTTATTGGGAGAACCCGAGGAAGCCTTTTGGAGAGGGTGAATTTGGCTGAAGACATAAGAAAGAATGTTTTCTGACATGGTGAAAGGAAGTAGGCCTAGATGGTAAAAAGAGTTGGAGCAAAATCTCAGAAGTGCAATAAAGCAGGATGAGTTCAGAGTGCAATCAGAGATGTAATGGAGAGAGTTAGTCTGAAATTACCTTTGGTTATAGATAAGTCAAGAAATGAAAAATGTACACAAAGATAATACATCCGGGTGATAATATCCGGCTTTTTCTTGCATTTCTTAAGAACTAACTTAAATTTTAATTTCTATTTATGGATAGAGTACGGAGCAATTGGAGATGGTTCAAAGAAGATACCCACACAACAATTAAAAAGCTAGAAAATAAAATCTGCAAGTTTATGTTTTGAGGAAGGGTGGTATCTTAATAAACAAATGGTGTGGAAAATTTTGGGATATGCCTTCCATTGATGTGTCTCCCCCATACCTCTCTGTGTGGCAGAGACAATGGAACTCACCAAACTTTCCATCTATCCCCCTATGTGTTACCCCTCTGCAGCTTGGAGGGGCATGTGTTCTGAACAATAGGATATGGGGAAGTGATGGACCAAAGCATAAGGAGCCAGTCTGTGACCCCACAGCTAGATCTTCCCTTGCTGAAGCAACCTAGAAAACCAAATGCTCCAGAGAGTGTAGTGAATGATAAGGTTGCCTCAGTTATCCTGGATCTCTGAGTAATCATGTGGAGCAGAGTCTCCAGTCAGCTCACATTGTACATTTATTCTCCTTTGAATGGTAAATCTATTTTTGGTGTATGTAGCCTTTGACACTTGATACATTGTCTTTTTAACACAGCATTAATTAGCTCCTTTTGACTAATATGAAGTATAGAGTTCTGTCCAGCACTGAGATGAAAATAAGTACAAATAGAAGTAAGATAACATATAAAGTGAGATAGCTAATAAAATCACTGATTATATAAAAATCACAAGAATGAAACATGTCTTTATATAAATTCAGTTTTTAAAAGTATGATCTTGGGCAAGAGTTAAGTATTAGAAAAGATAATCCTTGAGATCCTCTTTTGCACTAAGATTGTGAGAATGGCTCTAATTTTCCTTTCTAAGTTTTTTTTTTTCTTTCTGTAACTCACCCATATGAACTACCTTCTCCAACTAAATAACTTTTCAGAGCTCCCCTACCTCCAAATCTATTCACACCTTCTTTCACTCTAAAAATCTCTACTTTTTATCTCTACTTATCCAATTTCTATCTACCTCTCAAGACTTAGTTAACCCCAACCACTCTCACATGAGATCTTTTAGACCCTGACTTGATGTTATTCTTCTGAATTTATTAGTCTTAGAATAATCATTTAGTGTTTATAAAAATCTTTTATTTCTGGCTTAGTCTATATTTATTTTCATTTCCATGTCATCTCAAGAAACGCATTAAAAAATTCCTGAGGCCGGGTGCGGTGGCTCATGCCTGTAATCCCAGCACTCTGGGAGGCCGAGGTGGGCAGATCACAAGGTCAAGAGATCGAGACGATCCTGGCTAACACGGTGAAACTCCGTCTCTACTAACAATATAAAAAATTAGCCAAGCATGGTGGCAGGCACCTGTAGTCCCAGCTGCTCCGGAGGCTGAGGCAGGAGAATGGCGTGAACCTGGGAGGCAGAGCTTGCAGTGAGCCGAGATCGCGCCACTGCACTCCAGCCTGGGCGACAGAGCGACACTCCGTCTCAAAAAAAAAAAAATTCCTGAGAGCTGAATGTCCATTTTCTTGCATTCCTACTGCTCACAACAGTGGACAACATGTTTTGTAGATAGTAAATACTTAATAAAGATGTGACGATTGTTACTGCTTATGGGTTTAACCTTTAGCTATCCAATTTACATTCTACTATTTGAATTAAGTATATTCATGTTCATTTGTAATCTACATAGCTTAACATCATATCTAACATTATATCTAACATCAAAGGGCAGGTCAGAAAGATCTTCAATAGAAAACTTTCCATGTCACCACTTAGATGCAGAGAGACTTGAAATACATGTAATGTGGACAATGTATCTATAGGATATTTGTTTTCTCTTTATGTCAGAACTGACCCTCTTCAAAGAAATTTATTCTTTATTTTTATTTTTAATATGTGTGCGACCACCCTTATATTCTTTGTAGTCACTGTTAGAATCTATTAAGAAAAACATTAACAAGAAAAAGACACACAAAGGGCAGATAAAAGATTCATAGAGAAGCTGAAACATCCAGTCCTAAGCAAAAGCTAGAGTAGACAAGAAAGGACCCCAGAGGAAGAACAATGTAGTTACTGTGTGATCAATATATCTTGTGATGTATCACAGAATAATTAAAGCTCTGTGCCAACCAACAAAACAATTATACCAGGCCAAACCACTATTCTCCCTGCTTTCAAACAAAGGAGTTTTCAGAAGCTAAAAGATATTTGCCCACCCACCCCTGGCAGCCTAGGTAACAGGGAGAGAAAAGTTAGAACATGTTAAAAGAAGAAATCTATTCACAATGTGTTTGCCCTAACTCTCCAAGTGTCTGCAAGGTTTAGCTGGTTAATTTTTACCACTCAGTCTTTATTTGTACTGACTTTAGTGACACATATGTGAGTACATTCCTACCGGAAAGTCTAGGTCTCACTAAACACAGCAGTATAGGCATATTCATCCTTCAGTAGCTTTTTGTCTGAAAATGCAAATCAGTGAACGGAAACATTTTTCATGAATGTTTTTATTAGTTTTTTTCAAGTTCAGTTAATGTTAATCTTGAGGCAATACATTTTTAGATTTTTTATTGGTGTCAGAAATTGTTACGTATCTGAGTCTGTCTAACTGTGGGCATCTGAGTCTGTATTCTATTTCTTGTATTCACCAAAAGGATAAAAAGATAGCAGCATATAGAGTACTATGAAAGTGATATACCACTCTAACTTAATAGTTTTAACAAGTCAGGTGTTCACAAATGCCACTGTATAGATGATCTAGAAATAAATTATCTTCCAATAAAATAGATTTTTAAAAATATAGTAATAGTTCAAATTTTTTCATATGAATTACCCTTTATCTGAATCTACTTCTGAGGGTAAGTAGAATATGAGAGAAAGAATCACTGGAGAAAAATTTATTATTTCAAACTTTCAAAATCTCATAGAAACTGTATTTTCAAGCATGAAATTAAATGTGAGGTTCTTAGTGCATTGAAAGTCCAGATTTTATGTTTATTTTCTGGGAAATAAGGTCAAATCCACCATTAAAACTATGTCAAAGTATGATATAGTGGCAAGCTCTTTGAATTTAAAAAGTAGAACAAGAGAATTCTTGTCCTGTATGTGCTACCTCATGGCTATGGATAATTTCTTTGAATGTAGTTTCTCAGCTTTCTTATCTTTGTGGCTTTTCTCGAAAACATAAAGGTTAAATAAAATTTGAAACAAAACAAACATAAGAGACCAGTCTTCATTATCGGATTTCAAATAATAGTGGCATAAAAACAGTACTGCTCCCATTGCCTCTTGGTAATAACCCCAAAACAGTAAGTATGATGAGAAACAGAAAGGAAAAAGTTAAAAACCCTCAATATTTAACACAAGTAGCCCTTTGTAACCTGAGTCACCGTGTATATGGAATGGCTGCCCAGTAAAGAAAGGGTCAAACAGAAGTGCAGCCACATGCTAAGAAATGATGCCCAGGCTGCAGATCTTGGACAAATACAACAGTCACAGTTCTTCAAAACAGTAGCCTGCTCTGAGAGAGAAAAATGGCATTATGTTATTTGGAAAAATAGGAAATGGGTCTTAAGCTGGTCCTACTTGCTTCCCAAGACTCAGTCTGGTATTAAGGATAAACAAAGGGGTGGATCTAATAGAAGAACCACACAGACTTGTCCTTTGTTGGCAGGAAGCTGTCTGAGACAGGCCAGAGTCAAGAAGAGGCTTGACATTGTAGTTAACAGTATAGCTATTGAACTTGATTGGTTAGGAGAAGAAAAAGCAAAAGGAACTTGTTCACGTGCACAATCCTATGTCATTAGGAGAAGTGCTAAAGTATTTGGAGCATGGCCCTGACTACCCTCAATCTCCAACACAAACTTCAATTGACATCACGGGTTGAGAAAAAACTCATCTCACTCAAAGCTGAATGATGTTGTGAGAAAATAATACAAAATCTAATCAGTCATGAGGACGAAAAGATGAAGATGAATAGGGAAAAAAGGCAGTTAAAGAACCCCCTTCAGAAATACTTTCCATGGAACATAGAGAAATTATGATTAAATTATATGACACGCAGCCAACAAGAATATGAAAAATGCTCAACATCACTAATCAGAGAAATGCAAATCAAAATCACAGTGAGATGCCATCTTATGCCAGTCAAAATGGCTGTTGTTAAAAAGCCAAAAAATAACAGATTAAGGTGAGGTTGCAAAGAAAAGGGATCACTTATCACTGTTGGTGAGAATATAAATTAGTTCTGCCATTGTGGAAGGCAGTTGGGAGATTTCTCAAAAAACTTAGAACTACCATTCAACCCAGCAGTCCCACTACTGGGTATATACCCAAAGAAGTATAAGTTGTCCTACCATCACAGCACTAATCATGATAGCAAAGACATGGGATCAAACTAAAGGCCCATCAATGGTGGACTGAATAAGGAAAATGTGATATACATATACACCATGGAATACACACATCCATAAAAAAGAATGAAATTATGTCTTTTGCAGCAACGCAGGTGGAGCTCGAGGCTCTTTCCTTTTTTTTTCTTTTTTTTTGGTTTGAGACGGAGTTTCGCTCTGTCGCCCAGGCTGGAGTGCAGTGGCGCGATCTCAGCTCACTGCAAGCTCAGCCTCCTGGGTTCACGCCATTCTCCTGCCTCAGCCTCCCGAGTAGCTGGGACTACAGGCGCCCGACACCACGCCCGGCTAATTTTTTTTTTTTTTTTTTTTTTTTTTTTTTTTTTTTTTGTATTTTTAGTAGAGACGGGGTTTCACCGTGTTAGCCAGGATGGTCTCGATCTCCTGACCTCGTCATCCGCCCGCCTCGGACTCCCAAAGTGCTGGGATTACAGACGTGAGCCACCGCGCCCGGCCGGCTCTTTCCTTTATAAATTACCCAGTTTGGGGAAGTTCTTTATAGAAGTGAGAAAAAGGACTAATACAGGGCCATTGAGGATTTTTCTAGAAAACCAAATTCTCTTCACAATGTTTTGAAAGGAAAAAATATGTGATTCCTTGCCAATGCATCTTTGTGACAGGACACGCACATGAGTTGAGAGTTCTCTCTATACCTGTATGTGTTTTTGGTTCAGTAGTCAAGTTTTTTAAGCTCAACACCAGAGACCAAGGTTTTAGGTCTGGTACTGCCATTGACTTTAAACAAGTTGCATTATTTTTCAGAATCTTGATTATCCTATTCCTAAAATGGGGATGCTAATTGAACTATCAATTTCTTAGGATTAAGAAATTTGTCAAATGTAAAAGTGTTTCAAATTCTTCATACTTATATTAAGATTTTTTTTTTTTTATTCTGAGAGGGCATTTTACAATTATTTGAAATTTTCTGAATTGTTTTATCTGAGGAATTAAAAAAAATTCTCCTGTCAAAGCTTGGTTAATTTCATTCAATTCTTGCTTTTGTTTTACCATAGGTTGGTGGGGCTGTAATACAGGAAAGTTCCAAATTGTAAGCAGGACATGCAAAGGGCCGTGCTTTGCTGCATTTGTGCAAATGAGAAGTAGTTTTCACAGTCTGAGCACAACTTTCTCTTTTTTAAAGCAAATGTGATCAAATGTAGTATTAACAGTATGAAGTTAATGAGGGTTTTGGAATATTGAGGTAATGCTGAACAGCTAGAGAAAACACAGAATCTATGAAACTTCAGATGAGGTTAACAAATCAGGAACTGAAAAGTCACCTTGATAAACATTATGTTTATGGCTGCAGGATGTTGATTTATGGTAATCACTATTCTAATCAGTCTATGCTCTTAAACAGAATTGCAAAAAAAAAAAAAAAAGGAAAAAACTACACTGCAGTTTCCCTGAGATGACTTTAATTTCAAAATTATACCTATTTTCTACTATTTCACGAAATGTGGATTTCATTGAGAAATGTTTTAAGTGTAATTTAAAATATTAGAAAAAATGGAAGACAGGCAAAGCCCTTTAAATACAAAAGTAGAAAGAAATATATTCAAATTAAATAGCAGAGAAGAAACAAATCTGACTTTGGGCTGAGTTTATATTTCAATTTGAAGCCATGAACCACAAAAAATAGCAATGTTTCGTATGATGGCCTTTTGATCTGTGTTTTTTCTCTTTTGGTTACTTTTCACCAAATGTAGTTTTGATGTTTAGCCCTCAGTATGGGTATTTATTCAGCTTCATTTAATTTCTTATTATGTCCAGCTTTTTTGTCAATAGTGCATTTGGAGAGCAGATTTTTCAGGATTGTGTGCAATAGCCTCCCTATTGCTGATGTCTGGGCAGAAATCGGGATATTTGTGTTAGATTGTCCCTATTGATCCATGTTTGTTTCTTTTCTGAACTAAGCATCAGAGACATCTATGCTTTTATTTATTAACTCTCTCTGCTCAGTCATGATGGCATGGGGTGGTAAGTCAAATGACAGAATTGATCTTGAGCTCCTAAAATCTGATACCCAATAATACGCCTTCTAACATCAGGTGAGGTACAACTAGAAGATGATTTTAAAATCTCTGTTGTAATGGAGCTAAACTCCCAAGAGTTCTAGATATACTTTTGTAACCTTCAGTAGTTTCTGTGTTTTTGACCTTACTGAACAGCTGTTAAATGAATTATTCCTTCATGCTTGGCAGTTTTGTTTTGTGACTATCTTAAAATTCCCCGTAAACAGAGATATAGTGATCTGCATGAGCCCATTTCAGGAGAGTGAAGTCTGACTTTTTATTGCAGACATAGTATTTTATTGTATTGTCCTAGCTTCTGTTATCATCCACCTTTCTAAAAAGATTGTAAATGGAATGCTATGCTGCTGTCTGTCATAAACTTATAACTTCCTATACTTCCAAAAATATGCAGGTGTCTATGCCTAGATTTTGCTCCTGTAATGGAATAATGTTTATTTCAACTCAAGTATTAGGCTATATATTTATCATCCTCAGTTTTGAGGACCAAAGACCTGGATGGCTCTGTACAATAGGACCTTATCAGATTGTAGAGAGATAAGTGGAATAGAGATGAACCGAGGAATACAGGAATAGAAATATTTTTTAAAGTATTATATATGAGAAAGAGTTCTAAACTGGTAACATGATAGAAGCTTCTGGAACTCTGGTTGTAGCTATTACCAGTAATGATCAGGATGTGCTACTATTTCAAGAAAGTGTAAGATGTAAGAATAAAATCTTGGCCAATAATTTATTTGCCCTCGGTGTCCCCTCAAATGGAAGACCTTTTAAAAACCCAGAAAACTACTGAATTTAAATTCTTAGAAGTCATTTATTTTACCCCAGTGTTCATGCAGACAGTATGTGACACCTCACTGCTAGATAATGTCTAGTCTTCTGGGCCTCCGAAGAAGAGGTTTCTGCAGTCAAATACCCGGTGTCAACACACAACAACCCTCCCTGCCAGGGTTGCTTTTTTTGTACCCAGACCTCATGGCTCAAACTTACCTGAATTTGGATACCATTGCTCTACACATAAAACATCCCATATACTTGAAGATTGTTAAATTATCTCTGACTTCTCATTTAGAAGAGAAATAATTCTTGTTCTTTTAGCTTTCCCTCAAAGGTATTAGCCTTCAAATCTTTTATCACTTTCATTGCTCTCCTTTGGAACCTATCCAAGTATTTCACAGGCCTCTAAAGTTTTGGAAGTTAGGACTAGAAGCTATGTTCTGACAAGTGAGAGGATGACCTCAAGTTTAGCATAATATACATTTTACACATTCCTGGAACATTGCATTTGCCCTTGTAAACTACAAGTGATGCAAAGCAAATCATCTGTTATTCCACATGACCCTTCGTTCATCCCTAATTTTCCCAAAATGTAGCAGACAGGCATTTCCTGTCTCAGAGCTGTGTGTCATATTTAATCTTCCCTCCAAAAATGTGGGAGTAGACAGCAAAACATCCACAATCACCTAGAGAGGAGCAGCTGTAGTCTATTCATAGATACATGGCAAAGACAGTCAAATGTGAAACAAACATAAAACAAGCCAGGTAAAGCCTGCTTGTTGTATGACTTGAAAGAAGGATGAAACAAAAGCATGACAGATCAAAGTGGTTTTAATTATTGCTATTATAGTAATAATGTCAGCATTATTTTCAAGGGTCTGATGCAATGATCCATTGCATGCTGTGAGATGGTGTCGTAAGTGTCCAACATGGAGTGCTGTGGTGAGTTCTGAACGGGGAAAGCTGACAGACTCCATTCTGTCTGCCAAAAGTAAATTTGTTGAAAGTGTGACTTGGGAAGTATAGGTTAGATCTAAATAAAAGTTAACTTATTTGTGCTAAAAGACAAGGGTGCTTCACAACATTTTTGTTCATTTGGTTCAGTGATTCTTGACTATTTTAATCTGCATTTTCTACATTGCTGAAGAGGCAAGTTCTTCTCCACTTCTCCAGGCATCTCTCAGCACCCCTACACACGTCCATTATTGCCAGCCATACTGAATCCCTTTGATTCCTTGGATGCAATATGCGTACTTCCCTCTGTTCCATCTGGAATGCCAGTCCCTCTGTTTGGGCCATTCTTCCCCTTTCTTCCTCATTTAGCTTCCATTTGCATTTCAGTATTAGGTTAGTGTCAGTTCTCAAATACCTTCTCTGAACCTCCTACCTTTGTCCTAGGACCCCTGTTTTGTGCTCCAATATCACCTATACCTTCATCCAAAAACGTACCTTGATTTATTATAGTAGCTTGTGGACATATTCCTCAATAGATTGTAAGAGACTTGTGAAGGCAAGATCACCTTTTTCATTTTGTTTTTGCAGTATGTCCACGACTTAACATAGTGCTTGGTACAAAGGAAAGTTCAATAACTTTGTGAAATAAATAACTACTGGCACCAGAATTCTCTCATTAAACTATGAATATAATTGGGTTACTCTATGATCTTAAAAACTTTGATTATTCTTCATTGACTACAGGATGAACCACAACACTTTTACAAAGCATTATTTTGTCCTTCATGATATAGCCACAACCTAACTTTTAAGATTTTCTCTGTAAGTTTTGTGCCCCAGTGTTCTCTCTATACTACAATATGCCATTCAGTTACATCAGACAACTTGATTCTTACCTTATATATCAACACATATTCTACTCAGCCTCACATACTTTAGATCTAACATTTTACTCCAGCCTTTATTGAAACAACCATATGTGCTAAGATGTACTCTGATATCTCACCTCCACTGCACAGTATGTTTCTTATCTCCCATCCAGGGCTTCTCTGCCAACAGCACTTGTCATACTGGCAGGAATCTGCTCAGCCATTCTACACCTGCTGGAACCTTCAAGCACAAATGAGTTAACATATCTGGGGAAACCTTTGACCCCCTGGAAGCAGAGCCAGCAAATAGACTCCTGTTCCATGTCCTGAGCAGATCACTCTAAAACACAGTTGACATGCTCCTCTGAGGGTTTCCCAGGAGCTTAAGTCCCAGTTTCACAGTGGCAACTTGCTCAGGAAGATATCTTTGTTTCATTTTTAAATTTATATAAACGTATGGGGTACAAACCCAATTTTGTTACATGCATAGATTTCACAGTGGTCAAGTCGAGGCTTTTACGGTATCCGTCACCCAGTGTACATCATATCCATTAAGTTATTTCTCATCATCCAAGGAATACAACTTTGGATTAGTGTTTCCTCTTTCCTGCTGTTACATTTCATTGTCTTCTCCTCCTGTTCCATGTGATTCCCTTGCAAATAAACTATCTGCAGGCAAATCCTTAACTAGTTTGGGGAAAACCCAGAGTTAAACCATCTTAATATGCCATGTGTACCTTTACACTTATTGTTCCCTCTACCTGGAATTCTTAGCCAGCCCACCCTGAGCCCTCCTCTTTCGAAGCTCTATTCATCATTCAAACTCTAACATAAATGGCATTTCCTTCAGATCCAGATTTAACTACTCAATCTTCTGGATTCTGATTGCATTTTGTATGCATTTCTTTTATATCCAGCATTGTAATCAAATATTACAAAGCTATGAGAATATGAGAAGTACATATATTCAGCCATTTAACTTATTTATAAAATATTTCATGACAAATGCTTATATGCAGAGACATTTGGAAAAGGATCTAAGTAAGTAAAATTTTCTATTATTGATATTCAGGATTATATTCTATATTTAATAAACTCTATTTGTAAATATCCTTTGATCAGGCTGAATTTATATGGAGTACCCATTCTACATTGAGCAAATATTCTACATTGATTATTTGGTAGGTAGTTTCTTTTAGGGTTCATTTTGTACTTGGTAGTATATAAGCTTTTTTATTCCCTTGGGCTGAAGGAAATAGGGGATTCCAGAGGCATTTGTGGGACCTCAGTAGCCTTGAGGGAGAGTTGGGACAAGGATTGACAGAGTCAGTGACAGAGAAAGCAGGGCCCCAAGTGCTGGTTTCTGCCCACCAGTTATAGATTAAGGGATTATTTTCTTGTCACTTGGCAATGGTCAGGCCATGTTGTACAGGTCTCCCAAGTGATTGTGTGTGACAGAGAGTCACACAAGGAAGATACCTATGTTCTCACCTATTCTGCATCTGTCTGACACTCTGATGAAACAGGGCAGGACAAAAACATAGACTATAAGGTCTGGCAGAAGAAAAGCAATGTTTGACAATCTGGAGCCTTCTCTAAGTTCTCAAGCGCTGCTCTGTATGGTTAGGGGAAACAGTTCAATTTCCATAATGACTCTTTTTGGGACACTACCAATGCCCAGTTTGGAAAGGTCCAGAGAAGCTCTGGGTACATAGTTAATGGACCCAGAGGCCCTAACATGGTGGCAGGAGAAGGAGAAATTAAAAGTATGTTTTTCGCAAATTTCCTAACTATAATACAAAATAATACGTAAAGATCGTGTGTTGTTATCTAAACTGAATATGAAAAGTTTGTTTTGGCTTAGAACTATAAGTGTTACTTTTAACCTTAAAATGTTAATATATGATGACTCCTTCCAGGCATATATTATGAGAATATGGATGTGTCAGTCTTTTACTGCCTTTGTTAATTGGTACTTTTTAACTTCTCATGTAAAACCACTTGTAAGGTTACATTTAATGCAGAAAACCTGCATGACTCCTTAAATTATGAAAATCTTATTCCTCAAAAGTCAATAATCTCAGGGCCCTATGAATTTATTATAAATATTAAGCTTTGAATAATGTAAGTGGATCCTAGCTGATCGGATTTGTATCCTGTCTCCCTCTCACAACAATATTTGAACTACCAATGATCCTCTGGGATAAGCCTCAGTGGATGAAAGGGGCTTCCTGGGGATGTCTTCCTTATGGGTTGATGCCCCAGTGGAGGGTGAGTATTCTCCAGCTAGTCAGCCTCTTCTACTAAAATGGCACTCCTAGTTTAATAGAGGATCTCTTAATCACTCATCAGTATGTTTGTTAACTGGGTGTTTTTGTGAACCATATTACTTTAGATTAGAAACAGGGGTCTTAGAGATAATATAATATTATATTAATTATCTGGGAATGTCAGTTACTTATGATTTCTACTATAAATTACATTCTTGGTAAGATAATTTCAGATCGATGAATACCACGATGACTATTTTTATTATAACAATATTATAACATTATCATTATAATACATGCCTCATTATAGAAGCCCAATCACATATTTAAATTACTTAAAATGAGAAAGAATACTTTAATAATTTTTTCATTTAATTGGCAGTTTTTTAAATGACAAGATGTTGATGTTGATTTTTACAGAATGATAATATATCCAAAATTCCAGATTGGGAGTAAATGTATATCTTAATTTTTTTTTTATGTAAGAGCTACAAAATGATTCTTTCCATAGTCCCAACACTTACTGAAATATAGTATCCAACTTAAAAGGCATCTGTGGACATTAGGGTTCTTAATGAAGTGACAGTAATTGAATGAAGCAACATAAGTTAAAATAGTTGATACAAGTTTGCGTACATAAGTAAAGGATCAGAGACAACAAGGCTGATTGACTTGTTACTACAGAGAAGAGAATTGTCTGCTGCAGACTTTTAAAGGTATGGCCACAGCTCTTTGCAGTCTAGTCTCCAAAAAGGATGTGGTGAAAAGACAGAGGCTGACAGCCCTGGAATTCCTCAGCAGAAGACCTTATCCAGGAATGAGCATTAGAAGCGTCAGTGAACTTTTTCAAGGCAATGCGTTTACATTGGGAACCAATTCTGACCTCCTGCATTGGGATTGCTATGTGTGGCAGGAGAGGCGATGGATATCTTTAGAATGCTCTTGAGTCACTTGGATGAGACCACTTGGTTAAGAATCATTGCCCTAAGGCTGTGCTTCTCAAACTTTAATAGTCAAATGAATTATCCAGAAAGTTTCTTTGAAGTGTGTCTCCTCTAAATTCACATTGAGCATCCCTAATCCGAAAATCCAAAATCCTAAATTCTCCAGAAACTGAAACTTTTTGAGCACCTACATAATTTAATTTCAGATATTCAGATAAGGCATGCTTAATATCAGCAACTATTTCCAAATCTGAAAAAAAAAATCTACAATCCAAAACACTGCTGGTCCCAAAAATTTGGGATAAAGAAAACTCAACCAACCTGCATTCTGATTCATAAAAATGGTATTGAGTCCAGGAAGCTAAATATTAAGAAACACTTGAGTAGATTCTAAGATAAATGCTCTAAGGCCACACTTAGAGGAACAAGGTTTTCCCCCTCTCTAGGGAGAGATTTAAAATGGCATCCTGTGAGCAAATTACCCACCACATTCATCTTTAAAAGGCTTCTGTGCCTTAACTGCAATCTAATGATTGCATCGAAAAGTCACTTGTTTTCAATTCAATGGACAGGTCTTTTTATTTTGTATTTTTTATTGATATAGTTGTACTTGTTTTGCAGGAGGCACATGTAATATTTCGATACATGTATATGATGTGTAATGATCAATTCAGAGTAATTGTGATATTCATCACCTCAAATATTTATCATTTCTTTGTGTTGGGAACATTCCAATTCTTCTAGCTATTTTGAAATATACAATAAGTTATTTTATGCTATAATTTCCTTACTCTACTATTGAAAAGCAGAATTTATTCCTTCCTAGATATATTTTTATACCTATTAAGTAACTATATATACCTGTTAATTAACTATATAACTCACTGTATTTTTATACCTATTAACTAACTTCTCAACAGACATTTAAAAAATTTCTTTCTCTACCTTTTTTTAAAACAATTTTAATCAAGGGACTTAAGGATCCAAAGAATTCTACAATATTTGTTAGAGAGAGAGACAAAGCACCCATTCCCCCATCTCCATTATCTTCACCTCAAAGGCAACCATTTTCATTGTTTTTAGCTGGTTATTTTGCATCCACAACAGTGTCACTAAATAATATTTTTTCATCTCTGTTAGCTTTCAGTTTTAGTCATTCATTGACTTTTTTTCATCTTCCACTTTCTCTTCTCATGTACAACTTTCCAACCCTCTCTCCCCGCATTCTCCCAATATAGTCATGTCATGATTTGGATTAGATAAATATTCTTGCATAGTTTCTCTCTGGAGCTGATAGCTACTTATTTTTAGTTTGCTTCATTCTCTATGTATTCATCATTAATTTCACCAAACTCTTTAACTGCTGCCTGAATTTTTCTCATTATTCAGATGCATCTGGTACATTGTCTACTTTATCTTGTTGGAGACGTCTCTGCAGGATGTCTATGATCTGCTCCTGTCTGGATGAATTGGCTACTACATTGCCAGGCCATTGTCATCCTGGATCCCTGTCCTCTGCTTGTCTCTTTATCTCTGTCCAATGTTGAAGTTCTTGCATCCTGAATATCTTCCCCTCTCCTTGTTTTACTCTCCCATTTTGACAGATATATCACAGCTTCCTGCATAAAAGCTACAAAGAAGGTTGATATTTTGGGAACATGAATGTCTGAAAATGCCTTTATTCTACCCTAAAAGTACTCCCTCACTGTCAGTTATAGAGCTATCAGACATATCTCATCCATGAGTCTTTTGATAACTTCATGGTACAAATTGAGTTTTGTGTGTTTGGTGTTGGTTTTTCTCAACAGCACTGGACACTGCTTTCCATATTTTCCTCCCTAAAATATTATTTTCATTCTGTTTCCAGGACAACAGTCTTTCCCAGTTTTTCTTTTTTTTTCTGGCAGCTCATTTTCAGTCATCCTTAGAAGCTCATCATTCTTCTCTACTTGCAGCTCCTGCAGGATCATTTTGGGCCTTCTTTTATTATTCTTTGCATTTTTCCATGTCAACATTCTACTGTCCCTTTTGTTCAAGTACTACTACTCACTGATAATTTCTAAATATATACATTAGTTCTCTCCTCTGAGCATCTGTGTAACTCTCAAGTTGATCTCACTCCATAGATATTGCAAATGTACCTGAATTTCTGAATTTTTCAAGCCTGAGTCACAAAACTTTTCCTTTTCTTAGTCTCCAATTGCTTTTTATCTGAATAAATAGCATGGTAGACTGTTTACACAATTGCTTAAGGCAGGACAGAACTGGGAGTCATTGTTAGCACCTCCCTCTTCCTGAAGGTACCCCCCATGCTGCATCTATCACTAATTCCTGCTGGTTTTCCACCAAAATCTCTCTCACATTATCCATTCTTTCCATCTGCATTACTCACTCCTGATCATCTCTCTCACAGACGAAGGTATCAGCTGACCAAATTGTCCTCACACTTTCATTTGTGTGCCTACACTCAAAGAATACTTAACATCACATTCAAAATTATCTGCATTTGGTTTACTCCACTGTCCTCTGAATTCTTGAGAGCGATGAGTAAAAGTGGTTCAATAGCCTTTCTGGTGTTGTACAAAGAAATTGTGTTCCCAGGTGACTTGCAGGCTCCTCAAGCCAGATCTATATGAATAGAATCCCTTGGCTAAAAGAAAATAATAATTAGGCCGAGTGCAGTGGCTCACACCTGTAATCCCAGCACTTTGGGAGGTCAAGATGGGAGCATCACTTGCGCTCAGGCATTCAAGATCAACCTGGGCAACATAGTAAGACCCTGCTTCATTTAAAAAAAAAAAAAGGAAAATAATAATTAAAGCTCTGTCTTAAGGAAATGATAAATGCTTGAGAGGAAGGATAGCCCAATTACCCTAATTTGATCATTACACATTGTATATCTGTATCAAAACATCACATATAAGCCACTAATATATGTGTTATGTACCCATAATAGTGAAAAATAAATAAAATTAATTTAAACATTAATAGAAACCATTATAACAAAATATCACAAACTGCCCGGTGCAAAACAACAGAAACTCATTCTGGCACAGCTCTGAAGGCCGGGCTTCTGCCATCAATGTGCCAACAGGTCCACACTCCCTTTGGAGGCTCCTGGGGGAAACACGTCCTTGTATTTCCAGCTTTTGGTGGCTGTGGCATTGCTGTGTCTGCATCATTCCAATCTCTGCTGTACTTCTCATGACCTTCTCCTCTGTGTCTGGGTCTCTCCTTTTCTGTCTCTTATAAGGATATTTGTTATTGGATTTATGTCCCACCCAGACAATCCAGGATGATTCCATCTTGAAATTCCTAACTTAGTGATATCTCCAAAGACTCTTTTTCTATATAAGGAAAAGAGTGACATTTGCTGGTTCTGGGTGGACATGTCTTTTGGGGGCCATCCCTCAACTCGCCACACAAGTCAATAGGATGTTGCCTGAGTGATTAGATTCTAAACCCATAGTTCTCAATGGGGGGTGCATTGAGAGATAATGAATGTTAGGAAAAGCCTGTTGTCCATCAGAATCTGTTGAAGGATGGGTGCGAGAAAGGAGAGAAGAGGTGAGTGTGTATGTTTTTGGATTAGGCTCCTGAAGTAATTCTGTCTTACTTCCTCCAGAATGAGAACCTTTGCCTTGCATAATGAGCCCCCAAAATATCTTATTTTCATTCATTTGTACAATTTGCTGCAAACTGTACTTGCTTCTGAGGGATCCTGGAAGCAGAGCTCACTTTCACCGGTTTTTAAGGTAATTCTTGCACATAGCAAAAAATGTCTAATGTGAAGGAAGCTTGTCCACTTTTCTACGCACTGTAGAACTCTAAAACTCAAAAGGACTACAAATTAAACAAAGGTTGTTGTCATAGAATACAAAGGTAGTTATATTAAAGAATACAAAGCTGTTGTGTGAAAGCCAGGGAAAATAGCTGTAAGTTGTTTCGGGGAAGATTCAGTTGAACTGTAAGAAAGAAGTTAGTTCTCAGTAAATGTTTGTTGAATTTGAATTGAACTGTTAGTGAAAGAAGTTCAAGCTATAAATGATTTCCTTTAAATCAAGGTGGGCTTTCATCTGGCCAGTGTGGCAAAATTGTAATCTTGCCTAAAAAATAGTAAGGAAAGAGACTAATGCTGGGCTAAGTCCATTGACAGATGGTATCAACCTCACATCACTTAGACGATTAATAGAAGTTCAGAACTCAGGTCTCAACTGCAGAACCACTGAATCAGGATCTGCATTTTAAAAAGATCCCCCAGGTAATTCATATATCCATTAAAGTTTGAGATGCACTGGACTAAGCTAATTTCATGTGCTTCTGCTTTTGTGAGTAAGTGGAGCAGGTTTTAAATGGGCCACTTCTGTAGGTCGTATGGATGCCTGGCTTGTTGAAAGCCTGCTCCTTGATTAGGGGCGTTAACATTAATTAATTCTCCAGGTTGGCCCAAGATGGTCCTTCCAGGTTTTTGCACTGCCAACAGCTGCTAGAAGGAATGTTGCACCAGGCAATGAGAGACTTTCAAAAGGGAGCAGTGATGTTTTCTCCTTGGTGGAGTGTTTCATCAATTAGGAAACAGGACCCTATTCTTCCTCAGAAATGGTAATATTGGTGCCTTAGTGAAATTCCTTTTCATCTCTTATGAGCTGTATTACAATTCTAAGTAACTTGGCTCCCATCCCAGTGTCTCTACAGTTTTTCTGAGTGCAGGCTGCCAGATACTATGACCTACAGCACCACGTCACCCCTTCCTTTTAAAAATGGTTTTAGAATATAACAAAAGCCCACTCTTTCTCAGAAGGATGGCAGTGGTAGAAAGTTATAGGATTCAGTATAGAATGACTGCTCAAACCAGCCTGGCTGAACTTGTTTTGCTTAAGAGCTAATCAAATCTGTATCATCGTACAAACTTTTATGCTTGCTTGGCCTTGTTTTAGAAACAATACCTTCTAGCTGTTGGGACTACATCCAATATTACACAACACAGAAGTGAACCTTTTAGAAAATATTGCTCAGTATGAACATGAACAGTAGAATTAGGCTTCCAACACTAAGCATTTTCATCCTGAAGAATTGCTCAATAATTTTTCTATAGTAGTCATACTTTTAATTAAAACATTTTAATCAGTGTATGCTTAGAGACAGAGGTAGAGAGCAATTCTAAACAAATCATAGCAGTGAAGAGGTGACAGAGGGGTTCAAGGATGTTGCTTCATTGTTGTTGAGATAGAAAACACTGCAGAAGTGAAAAGTTTGCAAAGAAAAGTTGGAAATTTTTTCTAAAGCCCTTACTTAGTAAGAAAATAGGAATAGAGTTTTGCATTGCCATTTACTTTTTTTTTATGTTTCTGAAAGGAAATAACTTTTTAGAAAATGAGCAAACATTACTGAGGAACTAGTAATTTTATTTAATGCCATTTCTAGAAATACTAGAAATAAATTATGCTTACAAAACATATTTTAGCCCTCTGGTTATCTGGTTATTAAATTATGAAAAGGATATATTTTATAAATAATTTTATTACTATGTATTTTATCTTTAAAAAAATCTATATATATTAAAATGGAGCCCAGAATCTGGGCTTAGAGGAAACAAATTAATTAAGAGCTCAGACTTTATTATCAGATAAATATGGTTTGCATTCTCACTGAACTATTTTATAGCTGTGTTACCTTGGACAAATTACCTAACCACTCTGTGCTTCACTGATCTCATTTAAAAGACAGAGAGAGAAAGAAATGCTTTCTTATGCTTAATGGGGCTATTTTATAGATGAAATGACAAAAATGTATAGAATGTGCTTGGTAGAGCAGCACTTACTAAGTGAACAATATTATCTAATTACTACTATTTTCATCACCCACAATACTTAAATGATATAAAAAACACAGCTTTTTAAGTACGCAAAAGAGTTAATTAACAATTATATTTTAATAAGTGTTATATTCTAGTTTCAGATGAAGAAGCTATATAATAAAATAGTTCAGTAATTTCTTTAAAACCTATGCAAAAAATATTTTCCCATTAAGAAAAAAAGCAGACATACTACATAAAAAGTTAAACAAAAGAGGCTTTAAGCCAAAATAAAACTCAGTAATTTATATTCTTCGTGTTTATATTTCATTTAACTCAAGAATTTTATTTTAAAAATGAGATACTGCATAAACTAACACAAAATATAATTATTATATTTTGAGCACTTTCTATGTGCCAGACACAGAACAGATTGGCTCATTTAGTCTTCACAGTGACCCTACGAAATAGATACTCATTTTACAGATAAGGAAACTGAGACATAAGAAAGTTATATAATCTACCTAAGGTCTCACAGCTGATAGGGAATGGGATAGTTTTCCAAGCCAAGCAACCTGGCCCTAGAGCCTGTCCTTAACCACCAGGCTGTGTCACTTGACTAACACCTAAAGATTAACAAGCAAAAATACTTATTGATCAATCAATGAATATCACAGTTGACTAAACCCAAATATGTATTCCCTGACACTCAATGATCTAAGGTTGATGTATTTGCTAAAATTAAATAAAATATGCCTATTCCTAGTTAATGCATGCGAAGTTTTCTTACCCCTTCCTCCTCTTTATCTGACTTGAGTTTGGGTTATAGTACTCACCTCTCCCCCCAGCAATCCTACTTTCAGCATCCTACTGCTTTAGTAGCATTTGTCAGTTCCAAACTTTGGGTGTTAATTTGTGATGCTCCATTATTCAGGAACTACGGCATGCTTTGACATCCTCTCTCTTCCCAACACCCTACCCTGGCTCCCCAGTCTAGCTTTTGAATTGTCTCCTAAGATGCTGTGAGTTGAATTGTGTCCCCCAAAAAGACATGCTGAAGTCCTAGCCCCAGGACCTAAGAATGTGACCTTATGTGAAAATAGGGTTGTTGGAGATATAAGTAGTTAAGATGAGGACATAATGGAGAAGATTAGGCCCCTAAGCCAATATGACTAGTGTCTTTATATGAAGAGGGGAACTTGGATGCAGACACAGAGACATGCAGGAAGAATGCTATGTGATAGCAGAGGCAGAGATTGCAGTGAAGCAGCTGAAAGACAAAGAATGCCACAGATTGACAGCCACTACCAGAAGCTAGGAATGGTCAAGGAAGGATTCTGCTCAGAGTGTCTGAGGGACTATGCCCTGCTGGCAACTTGATTTTGGACTTCTAGTCTTCAGAACTGTGAGAGAATACATTACTGTTGTTCTAGGCCACCCAGTGTGTGATACGTTGTTAGGACAGCCCAAGGAAATTAATATAAATGCCCACCAAGCTTTTGATGCTTTCACCTTTGTAGCCCTCCCACGCCAAACCCCAATATCTCATTCCTTTGAATCTGGGATCTCAGAATTTCCCAAACTGAAAATCAGCTAATTTGAGAGTGAACATGAGGAGGATAAAAGGCAATCTAAATATGATAGTTGCTATCTTGCCAGGTAATGTAGCTTCTTTTGAACAACTCCTTTTGGTGAGAAGGTTTATTCATGTGTCACCTTATTTAATGAATCAACTCTGTTGTCAAGAACTTTGGAGAGAGGGCAGTAGCAGAGGGAGGCAAAGAAGGAAGTGTCTGAAAGCTGATAGGGTTGCTGCTAGTTATTGATCATGATTCCTCTAGCATTATCCCTGAAAGTTCATATGATCCCTTCACAATGTTCTTTCCTGGCCCTCATTGTGGCTAAGTACAAGGATCTTGGTATGAGTCTGCAATGTCTTACATAGTTGTAGGGCCTGGGTCACAGTCTTTCTCTCCACTTCTCCCTCCAACACCATCTTCTCTATAGACAAAATATTCAGCACCTGGGCCTCACTTTCCCTTCATCTCCTTAACTTGAGCCCCCTCACTTCTACTCTGTAGTAGGAGTTGCTGGCCAGACCCATAGTCTTGACGTCATCATAATTCACAATCATTTCCAAGATATTAAATTTCAAAATAGCCCCTCCTCTGAATTCTCCAAATACTTTATTTTTTAAAATGCTATGCTTTCCTGACTGCTAGTCTTCCACCTATGTCCTAGAATCTTGGAGATCATCACCCTCCTCTGCATCCTTGCTTTCCTTACCTTTACTGACTCACGGCCAGTCCTCCCAAGAAGCTTCTATCTTTATCCATGGGGCCCTTGTATGGCCCTTGCTCCCTTAACTTTATACTGGCCCCTGCCTGTTTGACCACAACACTATTTTTCTGCCCCAGCTTTCAGGCAGTTGATTGTTTCTGGATAAATTTGATCTATTATTTTCTATATAAACTTACGATTGTTCAACTAAAACTGGGTCTTCACACCCAGCATTCCTTTATATCATGACTTGATTCCCAGCCATGCTCCCTATGGTAACCAAAAAAAATTTCTAGGATTGTGCTTGAAGCCACAAAAGACAAGAGCACTTTGCCCCCTCTGTGGCCTTGTATACCTGACGATTTGATTTCAGCATCCTCAGTTTCCATGTTTTTTAATGTTAAAGACTTGTTTTCCATTATATACCTGTGCCATAAATACATGCTGATTTGCTCACAGAGTGAAATGGGCTCTGCAAAAGTATGGATCCTTGTATTTTAATCCAGAGTTGTTTTGATAAACCCAGAAACGATGACGCTGAAATAAAGATGACTCGATGAATAGTGCTAAGAAATTAATTTTAAACGCCATTTTTACCAAATTGCTCTTAAAAGTCTTGAAGGAAAATAAGGAAAAGAAAGAAAGGGCAAGGTAATCCTACATTATAGTTCCTCAGATTCTCCTGCTGCAATTATGCCCAGGACAGTTTGAACAGCCTCTGGCAGGAACCCACCACACAGACGGACACAGATTAGGAAATTAAAATCTGGGTTGCATAGGCACTCATATGTGACTTGGCACATCTTTTCCAAAACCCGCCTCCTTGGTAATTAAAAGAGCAGTGTTTATTTATCTATCTATTTATTTATCTTAATACAATACTGTTTTACAGAACTGGCAGCCAAAGACAGCACCTGGAATCTTACCTCATTTTCCCTGGGATCCCAGCCTCCACAGCTGTTCTAAATTTTTCTTAGAGTAAAAAACATTGGATAGTTCTCCCAGTGCTTTTTAAAAATCACTAAATACTTTCTCTCTCTCTCTCTCTCTGTGTCTGTCTCTGTCTCTTTCTACACACACACACACACACACCCAGGCTGGGAATGCTGAGAGTTGGTATGCTGATGAGAAAACAAAACACTGGTTTTCTTTTTTTTCTTTTTTTGTATTTCAAATATTTTGAGAACAGGGAGTAAAACTTATATAATGTCCAAAGTAACAGAACAGGACCAATGGGGAAAGAAGAGAAAATTTGAGAAAGAATCAATTAATTATAGAATAAAGTATACCATCACTAAAATTAAAAACTCATAGAATTTCAACAGCACATAAGTTATGAGACGTTTTGTAAACTGGGGGAAAATATACCTAATTTTATTGGCCATGAAAATTATTTCTTCCAAGAATAGTGATATAGAAAATGTTTCTGTCTTTTTTAAATGCCTTGCCTGGTGTAGAACTACTTTCTTAATTCTTAATCTAGGCATTTCAGAAGGATATTTTGTCATTATGAGGCCAGGCATGAAAAATCCTAAGTCTGTTTAAGCCATTTTATAATGCCAAATATATACCTTAAGCCTAAACATCTTTTACTTTTAAGATATATTTTTACATTGGAGGATTTTGTTATTATCTACTTCATGTATGAATTGAATATTTGTTGGACTGTTAAATAATAATAGTTATCACTGATTAAGTATTCACTTATTCCAGGCTCTCTGTGAAGTATATTACATGCATTGATCATCTAATTCCCCGAGACTTTAAGGAGGTGTAATTAGCTTCTCCTTTAGTAGATGAAGAAACTGAGCCCCAGGCTAAATTTCCAAAAGTACGTAGCCAGCAAGTGCTGAGATTTGAACCAATGTAATTTATCTTTGGATCCATACTCTCAATGGTAACATGCTCCATGTGTACAAACTGTCAGAGAATCAAACAATGAGTTTGGATTCAGTAACAAATTCTCAGTTTTGTCTATACGAGACCAAGCAACTGATTTAACCAAGATTTTCCCCTGGTTGAATTGGTAGCTTTTTTTTTTTTTTTTTTTTTTTAACCAACAGGATCCTGTATCTGCAATGGTTTCTCTCTTTCTAAATAATCTCTCTTTTTGCTTTCTTTTTTTAAATACTGTTTTAGAACAATCACCAACTTAATTTTTAAATTCTTTCCAGAATTCTCTGACATGCTTTCAGTTCTAATATATATATATATATATATATATATATATATATATATATATATATACACATATATATGTCTAAAGTTTAAACCAACATCTGACTTGGGCTAGAACTTGAAGATGTAGAATTGCAGTTTTGAGCCTCTTAGCTCTGCAAATAATTGTTTTTCTGACCTGCTTGTATTAGTCGACTGGTTTTGACAGTATACTGCTGAGAGAGCAGAATCTGGGAGAAACTTAGCTCTGAATCATCAATGAAGATCTTTGATTGCTATCGGATTCCCCTAGTGCAGGTAGATCTATCTTCAGGTTAATTTTCAGTCTTTACCTTTGTGCTGACTTTTCCAAATGGTCTACAATTTACATGTCTTTTGTGTTTATGTGAATGCTTCCAGAGTACAGTCATCAGCATCCTGAACTTCCTAAATGCCTGTCGCAAGAAATTTTATGACTCCTACAACCTCTTAGGTGAAAAAGTTTTCAGAAAGATAAAAAAATTCAGCCAGATTCAGCTTCCAGGGCTCCCATTTCATCTGAAGCTTGTCTTTCTTTGAAAGTGGTTTGCATAATAGTTTATCTTATACTGTGGACTAAGGCTTAGATACCCAGTACAAAATCTACCTTATACTTGTCAGAGGATGATTGTCAACAGGCCAGTATGTACTGGCTAAATAAATTAATATAGGAAGACCCTGATGCTTGACAAATATAGTGTGGGAAATACATATAGTATATATATATATATATATACACACACACACACACTATATATAGTATATATAGTACATCTATATTATATATATATAGTATATATATTTTACTAAGGCCTTATAGTCGCTAAAAACTGAATTATGTTTTAATAGAGGTATAATACAGTAGTATTTGGTGACTTATTTTAAAAATAATGTAACTAAAAATTATCTTTAGTCTTTATGGTATAATAATGATACTTCAAGACAAATGCTTTAGTTTTTCTACAAATATGAAGTAATACTCACCTGGATGTTTGCTATTTTTGGCTGATGTAATATTTCTCAATTATTAGTAAAATATCTTCCCATAAAATGTCATCATCTGTGTCACATATACCCTTATGCTTAGAAAGAGTAATTAGTGGTTAAACAAAAACAACCGACTCATTAAGAAAGGAGAAATTCCCTCAGAGAGAGTTTTAGGAAACATGGAAAGATTTTTAAGTCTAACATATTCGTGTACTTGCCTTCGTTTAGGCTTAACCATAGCATACATTTTTGATAATGAGACATCCTTGCTGCAAAATAGAAAGAAGAGAGTGAGCCTGGGTGGAGAGAAGAAGATGGAGGATAAATAATTTACATACAAAATGTAGAGAAATTTCATAGCAGAAGTGGTTGTGTCCCAAAAATAACACCATTTGAAAAATTACATAAAAGGAAGCATAGCTTTTTCTAAGACATCTATTATGACAATAACAAAGAACTGGCTTTCTTATGTTTAAATAATTTTATTTTTTTCTATAGTATATATTTGTATCGTTTTCTCGGGCTAACATATCAAAGTACCACAGAAATTAATTTCAACAACAGAAATTAATTTTCCCACAATTCTGGAGGCTAGAAGCCTGACATAGATAAAGGGTTAGCAGGGCTGGTTTCTCCTGAGACCTCTCTTCTAGGCTGGACAAGGCCATCTTTGGCCTGTGCTTCCCTCTGTGTCCTGATCTCCTCTTCTTACAGGGACACCAGCCATATCAGATTAGGACCCACCTTAATTACTCCTATTTAACCTTAATTACTTCTTTAAAGACCTTATCTTCAAATACAGTCACATTCAGAAGTACTGGAGTTACAACTTCATCATATAAATTTTGGGGATCATGATCCAGCCCATATTTAGATGTTTACGTTAATTTTGTATATCTGTTTTTATATGTAAAGATTCTCTGTCTTCCTCCTTTTTCCAGTATATCTCAAGTTTCAGTAAACATGACATGTGAATTCTTCTGTTTCACAGAAAATGATCGTACATAACAGATGCTTGATCATAAGGAGAAATATTTGTTAGATTATAACTTCAGTTATATATTGGCTATCAAACATATTCTCCCTGATTTATTTTAAACATTTAATTGTTTTATGTGTTTAAACCAAATGTTCTACTCAATAAGGCTAGTCAGTCACATGTATTTCAGGATATTGGTAGTAGCTAGATTTTGTGTCCTAAAATAAGGTGCTTCATAAATTCATACTCAGTCATTTAAATAAAATTATGGCAAACACCTTCCAATTGTAGAAACAACTTTAATATAGTAAAAAATTAAGTAAAATGGTTATATATTTGGCATGTGTGTGTTTGTGTATGTGTGTGTAGGTGTATCTTTGTGTGACTATGAGAAGGTGTTTGGATTGTTAGATTCTCAATGAAAAGTTAATTCGCATATTGTTACGTTATTTTAAAATTAATTTTATGTGTATTTTAAAAATATCGATTTTTGAACAAATTTATTTTTCATATATTAAGAATGAAATTATGACATGTGATAGAAAACTTTTTAAACAGTATATAATAATTTAGAAAAAGTAAACTTCAATTCTATTCTTCTAAACATTTGCTGTCTTTTTTTTCTAATGCAACATTCACACATTTTACTCAATGCTACATTCAAACAACTTAAACTCCAAAAAATAATTTAAAAGCTGTGTTGTCCCCATTGCACATTTTACACAATCTAAAGAGCTAGCCTATTGCTTCCAGAAAACCCTAAGAAATTTCTGCACAAATCTTGCTATCCAAAATACCTCTTCTTTTCTGATTAATTTTTAGCTCTTCCATTAGAAAAAGTGTTTATAAAACATTAATGGGCAATTTAACTTCAGTTTCCAGAGAGAGATTTCTGCTGCATCAGATCTTATATTTGCAACTATACAGTATTCCCTCTCTCAATACTTGCACTTATTTCCCAGTAGGTCTCACCATCTGCTATCGATGCCTGTCTAAAGTAGGAAATTCTTCCTCAAGCAATTCTTGTTCAAATATTACTCTTTCATACTACCACTTTCCCAGGTTACAAATTGTTCCCGTATATTTGTACCCCAAAGTCAAATTTGCAGATAACTATCTTCAAAGGTATTTAATGACCAAGTGCCTTTTAATCTATTGAACCCAAAAGCAAAAAGGAAGAGTATCAGAAGTTTCAAAACTCAAAAGAAGAAAGCTGCCCAGCATTTTACATATCATACGCAGGTTTTTCCTAAACAGCTCCCCGCCACAACATTTTTTTTCATAAAATCCTAAAGGAATTTGTACTGTTTCTATGCAGATGTATGCAATTCAATTTTTGTTAGTAATAGTGCTATATTGAATTGAAAAAAATCTCATTTGCAATTACCTTTAAATTATACTATATATCCTGAAGTTCCCAATATGGAACGTGTATCATTCATATATATATATTTCTCATTTTAACAACATGGGATTTTTCAGATGACCTTTATTTTTGTAGATGCAGAAAAGGAAAACCTACGGTTTCACAGACCACAGAAAGGCTATAAGAAACTTAACTGATAACCTGTGTATATTTACACAGACAATGTGACAGATACCCAACTACATAAAGAATAATATAATTCTGTTTCATTATATGTAGAAAGCAAGTATGCATACACAGATGTGTATTTGCAGGTGTAGTGTGAGAATCCATATAAATGTACATTATTATTTTTGGGAAAAAAACTTGAACAAATATATCAAACTTCACCAATTGATATAACCAAATACATACTTCACAAAGGATAAATTTGTTTCATTACTGGAAATATGGGAATAATACCAACCCCATGTGTATCAGGTATCAATTGCCACAATAATGCCTAGTAACAACCTCAAAAGCTCAGTGATAAGCAAAAATAAGTGCTGTTGTTCAGGTGTCTGGGATCAAATGGGAGCCTGTTAGGCTATTGGATCTCTTGATCTTGGCTGAGCTTGTTCACCTCTTTGGGGATCCACTGTTTCATTTTCTCCTTAAGAACTTGCAGATAGACTATTGGCCTATCTAAGCTGGCCTTCTCTCAGAGGACTGGGGTAACTGGACTCTGTTCCATGTTTCTTTTATCCTTCAGCAGGCTAGCTTGAGCAAGTTCTTATAACAGAAGAGCCAAAGAGAAGAGTTTTTGAAGCTGGGCAACTGGCATGGTCTTGCTCGGAGTCCAAGGGGACAGTCACTAGAAAGTTACAGTTTAGAGTTATTTGGCAAAGGGTTTTAGTACAGGAAGTGTTGAGGAACTGATGTCATTTTTCCTTCCTTCTTTCCTTTCTTTCTTTCTTTCTTTTTAGAGTTTTTGTTGTTAGAAACGGCCTTGCTCTGTTGCCCAAGCTGGAATGCAGTGGTGTGATCACAGCTCACTGCAGCTTTGACCTCTTGGACTCAAGCAATCCTCCTGCCTCAGGCTCATGGGTATCTAGGACCACAGCTAAGTGTCATCATACTTGGCTTTTTTTTTTTTTTTTTAGAGATAAGGCCTCACTGTTGTCCAAGGTGTTGAACTTCTGGGCTCAAAACGATCCCCTACTTCTGCCTCCCAAAGTGCTGGGATTATAGGCATGAGCCATTGCACCCAACCTCATTTTTCCATCTACCAAAATGTGAAAGAACTTTCAAGCAGCTCTTGAGAGCATTCCAGATAGGATAATCTTTAGGGATTTCATTTGTAGCAGAACTATAAACTTGAAACCATGTAAATAGAGAATTTCTAAAAGATAGTGCTAACGTGGTTATAAATCACACTATGTGGCAGAAACCAGCAGTTGCCTCCTAATACCCATTCTTCCCCTTTTTCCTTAGAAACAAAACCATAGGCAATTTGTTCAGCTAAAGGGACAAGTTACTTAGGCTCCTTTTTAGGTAGAAATAGTCGATGAAATGTCATTGAAACTCTTAAAGGAATGTTAGGAAAACTTCCTAGGGAGTGGGTATGAGCCCTTTGTTCTTCTTTTCTTCTTTATTTTAGCCTTGCAATTCTAGGTCTGAATTTATTCTACCTGGAATAAATAGGTGAGTACCAGTAGGTATCTTGGATCGTTATGGAAAAGCAAAAGGTGAGAAAGACCCTGATTCCCTGATGAACATGGATCCACCAGGCCAGTTTTAGATGGAATGATACAGAATTTTCTAAATGTGAAAGAATATATACATTTATATTTTAACACTTACTTTAAGTTCTTTTCCCTCAAAATTGCATGCAATTTCTAACTGATAGGAAATGGAAATTTCATCACCCTCTGCCTCCAGATAAGTCTTCCCATTTTTCTCATAGATTCCCTCCAGTGTAATCCTAACAGAGCAAACAGAGTGAGCCTGTTAAAACATAAGTCAAATCATGTCATGTTTCTGCTCAAAACCTTGAAATGGCTTCGGTCTGCAATAACATATAGGGTCCCACATGTCTCGGTGACCCCCTTATTACTTCTCTTACGTCATTTGTATGACTTCGTCAATCACTATATTCCAATTATGCTGGCCTAGCTGATGTTTCTTGAATACGCCAGATATCCTCCCCACTTAGGGCTTTTGCTCTAGCTATTCCCCAGTCTTAGAATGGTCTTCTCCAAGATATCCGTTGACTTATTCCTTTGCCTTCTTCAAGTCTGCTTGAATGCCACCTTCCTTATTATGCTTATTCTAACCCTCAGGTTTATTTTAACCACTTTCTGTCATCTTTCCCTGGAATTTTCTTTCTCCCTCAAACCACCTCAATTTTTTTCATATCATTAATCACTTATATAGAGATTATTTTATAATTTATTGGTTTATCACTTTATTGTGTGACCCAATAAGTGACTCTAACCATTGATCAAGAAATACAAATACTAAACAAGGATCATGAAAGGCATTATCTAGGCAGAGCAATACAGCCAAAACCACTGAGGAGGTTTGAGACATCCACCGACTCATTTTCTCCTTAAGAACTTGCAGTGATGTCATACCAATTCTTCTTTAGTATACCTCTTTTAGAGATTTTCGCAACTTAGTTCTATTTATGTTTTTATAAAAACACACTGTTAAACATTAATACAAGTGTTAGAAAAGTATACCTTTCATTACTTAGAGAAAATAATCAAAGAAAACATAGTACATGTTGTCTAAGAAATATTAAAATAGTATAGAAATACAGAATAAAGCATTAAATATTATCAAAAATGTAAAATGATATAATAAGTAAAAATTCGCAAAATTGTTTTATTAAAAGGAATCATTGGACTTCTGCTTCTAGGAAGATGAAGTCAATGTGATTTTCCCTATTCCTCTGCTAAGCACAACTAAAAACTCTGGAAATTATACGTAGAACAATTTTTTAAAATTTTTTTATTATTTACTTATGTATTTATTTATCTTTTGAGACAGAATCTCATTCTCTCACCCAGGCTGGAGTGCAGTGGTGCAATCTCAGGTCACTGCAGACTTTGCCTCCTGGGTTCAAGTGATTCTCTTGTCTTAGTCTCCCAAGTACCTGGGACTACAGGCACGCGCCACCATGTCCAGCTAATTTTTGCATTTTTAGTAGACATGGGGTTTCACCATGTTGGTCAGGCTGGTCTTGAACTCCTGACCTCAAGTGAGTCACTGCCTTGACCTCCCAAAGTGCTGAGATTATAGGCATGAGCCACTGCACCCGGTTTGTAGAACTAATTTAAAGAGACTCTGAAATATAGTAAGAAGGCAGAATGGCTAGGAATGACGTAGTGATTAGTTTTCTGGGTCTTCTTTCTGCTCATATAATCCAAGCTTGGTGAAAGCCACTAATCCAGAAAAAAAGGTGGATGTATATTTTTTTGGAAAAAAATTAAAAAGAAAACAGTTAATGTCTGCTCTTCCTAGCTAAAGTACAAGGCAAGGGGCAGTCTAGAAAGAAAACATTTTGTTCATAACTTCTCTGCCAGCTAAACACCATAGAGAAAACTGTGGCCAACTCATACCCACACCAGCAAAGGCCAAGTGAAAAGTCTAGACTTTCACACTCAGGAGGTAGTAATGAGGCACCCTGATACCCGAGCCAGGGTTGTATAAGAGAAGACCAAGTCAGCTTTCGGGAACTTCATTTCTGCTAACTGGGAATGAGGGCCCTATGATGGTGTCAGTAGAGACTACATGTGGATCTTGAAGATCCACCCCCTATGTAACGGTAAACAGATAGCCTTCTCCTCCCTGGGGGTCATATGGGAGGAGGCCTACTGGAGAGTAAGAACTTTCATTGTCATCCAGTGGTATGAGGTCATATCCACTGATGTCAGTAAAGATCATGTGGAAGCTGTAACTCACACATAAAACAATAATGAGGGGGCTTCCCACTTGGGTGTCAATGGAGGGTGAGAAGCCTATACCTCTACTTCCACCTGGCTGTAAAGATGTAGCACCCCACCCTTTCCTTGCCAGAGAAGTGACAGAAAGTCAAGATAAGATACTCATAATATAGTATGAAAATGCACCTGTTTCAGGAGATTATGTATCATACAAAGAAATAAGGAAGTCTCAAATTGAGTAAAAAGACAATTGATGCCAATAGCAAGATGATAGAAATTTAGAGTTATCTGACAAAGATTTTTAAACAGCCAAGATAAATATGCATCAACAATCAACTGCGAGCATTCTTAAATGAAAAAATAGAAAGCCTGAACAAAGAAATAGAAAGTCTAAGCTAAGAGAGAGATCCAAATGGTGTAATGGACGGGCTTAAGAGCAGAATGAAGGTAATAGGGAAAAGAAATCTGTGAACTTGAAGATTAAACAGTAGATATCACCCAATCTTATCAAGAGAGAGAAAAAAATAGACCGAAAAAAAATTGAACAGCGACTCAGAAATCTGTGGAACTCTAACAAAAGATATGACATTTATGTCTTTAGAATTTCATAGGAGAAAAGAAGTGCAGGGCTGAAAAAATAGAAGAAAACAATAGTGGCTAAAAACTTCCTAAGTCTGACAAAAGCCATAAAGCTACATATTTAAGATATTGAATGAACCCAAAACAAGATGAACTTAAAGAAATTCATATCAAGAAACAGTTTAATGAAACTTTTGAAAAACCCAAAATAAAGAAAAACTTCTCAAAAGCACCAGGAGAAAAGAGATACTTTATCTAAGGAAGAAAAACAATTGGAATGACAGCAAATTTCTCATTCAAACCCATGGAGGCCAGAAGAAAGTGGCAAAACATTTTTAAACTACTGAAACAAAACGAAACAAAAAAAAAACTGTGACCCAGAATCCTATATCTAGTAAAATACATCCTTCGGGAATGAAGGGGAAATCAAGACACTCATAAATGAATAATGGTAAAATAGGTTGCCATCCCAAAACATACCCTAAAAAATGGCAAAAGTAAATTTTCTAAGCAAAAGAAAACAATAAAGGATGGAATCTTGGAACTTTAGGAAGGAAAAGAAAAATTTGAGTAAATGCAATAGGCTTCCTTCTCTTGAGTTTCTAAATTATGTTTAACAGCTGAAACAAAAATTATAACGAGGCAGGGATATCCACTCTCACAGCTCTTATTCAGTATGTTGCTAGATGATCTAGCCCCTGCAATAAAGCAAGATAAGGGGTAGAAAATGTATTCAGATCAAAAAGGAAGAGATGAAACTGTTCCTACTTGCACATGACATCTAGAAATTCCCAAGAAATCTCCAAAAATATCTTAGAACTAATAAGTGAGTTAAGCAACTTGTAAAGTAAACATACAAAAATCCGTTGCATTTATATATACTAGCAACAAATACAGGGACACTGAAATTAGAATATAATGCCATTTACAACAACTCAAAGAAAGAGATAAATACTTAAGAGCCATAAACCATTAAATGGAACATAGAAGGTACACACTTAAATGCTGAAGAGTTTAGTATAGTCCTAAATACAGATATAACCATAAATATCTATATAGATATAAAGTAGCATTACATAAATTTTGTTTAACACTAATTCCAAGAGATTGCCACAAAAGAGGGCATGTGCTAGGTGAATAGGTGAACATCCAAGATAATTTGGGAAACTCTCAATATTATACTTCCGTCTTTTAAAATTGGTCCTCATATGAGCAAATCAGAGCTTTATAAAATTCTGTAGTAAAATCCCACTTTAATGCATTCCAGCATTTTTGATCTCAGAACGTTTTTTCCAATTAATTCTGAGAGCCCAGGTTAAGCTGTCCAAGACTGATCTGTTGAGGGCTGGCCTTTGAAAGAAGAATTTGTCCCAGAGTTGTTGTGATAATACAACTCACCAAAGGCAAGGCTTAGAATCCAGCCCTGTGTCTCCATCATGCCAGGCAGGATTGCTGACAAAAATCACGAACAAATATGTGACTCCTGTCAATAGCTTGCCTCTCCCCACAACTGTGAACACACGGTTAGAATCCCAGGCATCTGATCAAGCCAGGGGAAAGGCTAGCCTCTTCCCCAAACCCAAATGCTGAGCTGGCAGGATGGGATCCAGGTAAAGTTCTTGCCTGGCTTGTTTCCATACACCAGCTCTTGATCATGCAAGGGGCAGGGCAAAACTTCCTTAATCAAATAATATAAGGACCCTGTTGCCTAAGGTTGGCTCTGACCCATATATATTTCTGATGCTAACCTAGAATATACTGGGCAAAGGGGGCCTAAATGCTGCTTCTCCTTTTTCTCCCTGCATTTCTTGCAAAAAACCCTGCTCCAGTAGGTCTGGCCACTTCCTCTGATGTGTGCTTTTAAAATTTCAGCTCAGATTTACAGATGGGCAAGTTCTTTAAATTTTTCAAGAAAAATTTTTGAGTATAAAAGTTTTTGTAGAATAGAAAAATATGTAAACCTTCTTAATTCATTTTACAAAATAAGACTTTTTGTTTATCATCCCCAACAGACATTTACCCTCACTATCCCCAATCTAGGAATTCACTTAGCAAACTCCTCCACTTCATTCTCATGAATCACTTACTCGTTTCCTAAGTTACTTTCCCTAAGGAAAGTTTCCGATCTCTGGTAGAGGTTTTTATTTTATTTTCCTCTCCATATTATTTATTCCTTTTGTGCCCTACTCTGTTTCAACTGATGATTCATTGCTATTCTTGGACCTAGCCCTTCCTGACTAAATATTGGTTTAATAAATGAATGTGTAAATGTGCAAAGTTAACTTTATCAATACTCTCTTAGATCCAAGACATCACAGCTTCCACATGTACCTAATGTATCAAGAAATTAAACCTACATATAAGGAAGTTTGAATTCAGGGAAAATGACAATAATTAATCAAAACCAAACAAAATGCAAAAGTGATCATTTATTTTAAAATGTATATTTACAAATACATTTGAAATATAAGTGTTTTCTAAAAAGATTATTTTCAAGTTGTCAGCAAGTTCTAGGAATCATATTCTTAAACTCTAAGGCCAGCTTCCTGGTGACCAAGATAGTCACTTGGAATCCAAAGTACACTCTGTCTTTGGTCTGGCTGGGATTTATTTTTATGTGCCTACGGCAAATGCTGAAATATATGTTCTTTGAGTCACTTAAACTCCCTTAGGAAAGAGTTAACCCAAACAAACCCTTTCAGCAAAAGAAATTCCAATACATTTTTAAAACAATTGTTTAACTCGATAATCAAAAAGTTGTTTAAACCCTAGTTTAAATCCTTTCCCCTATTACTGCTGTCATTCTATCAGTATAAAGAAAGGCACATGGTAAGTTGGCATAACCAGAATGTATAAATTCTAGGACATATTATAAAACTAAGTAACAGAGAGAGTCCAAGGACACAATGCTATCACTAAGGAACCTATCCATTTCTTTAGTCATCATCAGTGAAAAGTGATGCAAGGAGGTTGACTTTGGAAGAACTTAAATTCTTAAGGCAATCACTCATCAAAGCTTTCTGCTCCACAAGTGATACAATCAAAACATATTTATGAGACAAAGCTTGCCCTGTTTCCTAAGCGTGGGGGTAAATCCTTCAGCCCAAGAGAAGAATTTATCAATTCATCTCCCACTTGCCAGAATACTGCCTTGAAGTCTCTATGCCCAGAACCTGCCTTGAGAAGTTCCAAACCTACCCTGAGTCAACCCAAGTACTTAATCTGCTCTGTGTTCCTTCTTCAAACATTCATTTTAATAATCCCAGCCATTTCAGAGCTGCTATACTGGTGGCCCACCATGATAACAGGACTGGGGTATTCTTTTTATGGCACTTGCTTCCCCAAAACACATATGTGAAGTATATACACTATTGGCAACATATTTTCAAAAAATAGTATGAAACAGCAGCTTTTATTTTATGACCTGGAAAATTATTAATAAGGTAGAATATAACCATGTAGTAGATGAAAAATAAGTCAATAAAACACACACTTTAGAGGTTTATACATAAATGTTTTAATTTTCTATAATAAGGAAGAAGATTTAGCAAAAATGTCCTGAGAAGAAATACTTTGACCTTACACTCAAATTATAGATTGTGAAAGTTTTTTCCCATCACAAGTAGTATAGTGGAGCTAGACATTAAGGAGACCTCCGGATATGCCCTTGAAAGGGCTTGGTTGACAAACACGAATATTAAAACTGACTCCATGCATAACAAGTTTCTCAGAAGTAACTGGTCACTGTAGTCAAGTCAAGCCAGTTTTAGAGATATTCTAAGTTTTCCTTCACTTAGAAATGGTGTTTTTTTTTTCCCACAAAAGTGTACATGTTAACTTGGAAATACAGCAAAACGATTTTAATCTAATGAATTATGCCTTTCTTGAAAGTATCATTAGAACCTTGAAAAATTATTTACTCTTTTGAACGTCAAATTTGAAACTTGTTTGCTCTTATTTTAAAAAGATTGTCATTTCAAATTTAGGTCATTTACAGAGAAAATATTGCTTTTTTTGTCTTTTTATTGTCTTTTATTATTTTAATAGACTATTTCAAATAGTCTCATTTACTTTTAAAAATACTTATTTCTAATAGTTGTACATTCAAGCTCACTTTTGAAAGAGGGTTCTGGGAATTTGGGGCTGGCTACATGTAAACTGTTGCTTAGGTGCCTACAAAATAATTATGCATCTAATAAGGTTTTAGTTTTAGTGATTTGACACATATTCAATGTAGTTGAGGTAAAGATGTACATGTTCTCCTAAGTAACCAAATGCATTGAACCTCCAGTGCATGCTCCAAAGTAAATTAGTAACATAAATTTTATGCTTCTAGCCCCCACTGAATGCATTTAGAAATGTATGCTTATGAATGACATCTACATGATATATCAATATAGATTGTATCAATACATTATATAGATATGACATAAATGTAGATATACGTATGTATGTATATATATGTATGTATTTATATATCTATATAAATCCTCACTTAACATTTCAGTAGGTTCTTAGAAACTGTGACTTGAAGCAAAATGGTGTTGATGTTGATTAGAAACCAGAGTTTTTTTCTCATCAATGTTATAACAAAATGACATGCATGAAAACATTATTCAAGCACCTGATGTACATCATTTTGTTTAAAGTTGCTGTTTCCAAGAATCTGTCAATGACATTAAGATCAATGACATTAAGTGAAGACTTACTGTGTGTATATGTATGTATATATATATATGTGTCTGTGTGTATATATATATATATGTATATATAGAGAGAGAGAGACACAGAGAGAGAGAGAGAGACTGAGAAATAGAGAGTTTCCAGTTATCTACTGTGCATAACAAACTATACCAAAACTTAGGGGCATAAAACTATACCTATCTTATCATGCTCATGATTTTGTGAGTCAGGAATTGGGGCAGACACCACAGGAGTGATTTATTCCTACTTCTAGATGAGTGGGGTCTCAGATGGAAAGAAACAAATATATAGCTGGGTTGGTTGTGTCAAAATAAAAATCACGGCCAGGCGCAGTGGCTCACGCCTGTAATCCCAGCACTTTGGGAGGCCGAGGCAGGCGGATCATGAGGTCAGGAGATCGAGACCATCCTGGCCAACACGGTGAAACCCCATCTCTACTAAAAACACAAAAAAATTAGGCGGGCGTGGTGGCAGGTGTCTGTAGTCCCAGCTACTCAGGAGTCTGAGGCAGGAGAATGGTGTGAACCCAGGAGGTGGAGCTTGCAGTGAGCCAAAATCGTGCCACTGCACTCCAGCATGGATGACAGAGCAAGACTTCATCTCAAAAATAAATAAAAATAAAAATAAAAATAAAAATCACACCACACAGAGTTAATATGGCAAGAAAGACTTTGTTCAAGATTATTGCAATAGGGGAGAGAGATTTAACTCAACTCCATGGAAACAAAAATGCCAGAGAGTTTAAGTGCTTGGATAAGCTAGTGTAAAAGTATTGGAGGACATTAGAGTGGAGGTTGGTCAATGTGATTAGGCCATCTGTATTTGCTAAGTTAGGCTCCTGCCCTGTGATAGAAAGTAGGAGATGGGAGCTATCTTTCTTGATGATTCAATTTTTTAAAAATGGCTTCTGCCAGGCCTTGAGAAATGCATTCCTGGGTTGTAAAACTGGCAAGAGGCTGGAAGATTTACATCTCAAAAGGGCAGACAGTCAACAATTGCAAGCAATTTAAAGTAAATGTTCTAAGAAAGGAGCCAGTGGCTGTATAGTTAGAAAGAAAGCTGTCTAAAGTTTTGTCAAGCTGAGGAGATCTGTAAGGGCATCTGGTCAGTTGTCATGGTTTGGCTAGATTATATGTCTTGGGTCTACAGGATATCAGTTGCTTTCCTTAGTGGTTCTCCACATCATGCCTGCTGGCCTGGCATGTCCAAGATGCCTTCTTTACTTACTTTTCTGTTTCCTGGCCTGGGATAGCTGAACAGTACAGATGTTTGGATTTCTCTATCTCCTCACAGCTGTTCCATGTGGATGTCTTCAGCTTCCTTATAACAGGGTAATCTAAAAATGTTAGCCTTGCAAAGATCAAGCGTTCCAAGAATCATGGGCAAAAATTGCAAGGCTTAATATGACAGCATCTGAAGTCCCAAAATGTCACTTCCACCACATTTTACTGCTCAAGTCACTAAATGTCTTAGTGTTCCTATAAAGGAATACCTGAGGCTGGATAATTTATAAGAAAAATAAACTAATTTGGCTTAGAGTTCTACAGACTGTACAAGAAGCAAGGCACCAGCATGGGCTTCAGACTGCATATACTCATGACAGAAGGAGAAGGGCTATTAAACCTGTGCAGAAATCACCTGATAGGAAAGGAAGCAAGAGAGAGATGGGGGAGATGCCAGGCTCTTTTAAACAACCTACTGTCATGGAAACTAATAGAGCAAGAACTCTCGTATTGCTATGAGGATCAGCACCAAGTCATTTGTGAGGGATCCTACCCCATGACACGCCTTCCGTTAGGCCACACCTCCAACACCAGGGATCATATTTCAACATGAGGTTTGTAGGGGACAAAAATTCATACTGTTCCCAGACCAAACTGAGGATCGGGCTGCTATTTCTTGTGGCCCAATAATGTGATGCAGATGAACTGGGGAGAAGAGAGTTTTAATTTCTGTAACCGGTTACAGGGAGAAGGCCTGGAAATTGTCACCAGACCAACTCAAAATCACAAAGTTTTCCAGAGCTTATATATCTTCTAAGCTATATGTCTGTGTGCAAGTATGCATTCATCTAAAGACATTGGTGATTAACTTCTTTTAATCTATAACTAAGGTCTGAGTCCTGAAGATCTTCTGCTGGAGCCTTAGTAAGTTTATTTCATCTAAATGGGTCTAGGTGCTGGGATGATTACCCTTACCTTGTCTCCTGCTAAATCATAAAGGTTTGGGAGTTTTTTTACACCCCAATAAACTTGTCTGTGGAGGCCTGGAGAGTTTCTTCAGACCCCCAGTAAAACTTGTTTAATCCTAAATGGGTTCTGTTAAGAATTCCTTCATTATATTGTCATGCTTCAAGGCCCAGGAAAAGCCTAGACAAAACTCTCTGTGGGCTCTTTGTTACATTCCAGCCATTGTATAGGGCACTGGCTTAATCAGCTTTTAACGTTTAACCTAGCTACTCAGTCAGTGCTGGGACAGTTGTCATGGAGGCTTGCGTTAGTGAGACATGGCTTGCCACAATACTATAGCACTAAGTTAGTTTAAATTCAAGGGGAGGAGTATTATACTCCACTTCTCAGTAGGAGGAATAGAAAGGAAGCCATGGCCATATTTAATATACCACCACTATGTATGCAGAGCAACATAGCTATACTTGCATAGTTTGGTTTTTGTTGTAGGTTATATGATGTAAGTACAGAACCTGAGCGTTCCATACAAGCATAGAATCAAGTAAAAAGCATAACTAAAAATGAAATACACTTCAGAGGTGACAAATCAACACATGTTGAATGGGGCATTAATGGACCCGGATCCTAGTCAGGGTTAGTTACAATTAGCTGTCTGACCTTAGGTAAATCAGTTAATCTTGAAGACTACTTCCTAGTCTAAAATTCAGTTACTTCAATTACCTCTATTGCCTTGAGTTGTCTGATTAAGCATGCACTGAGAACACATATAAAAGGCCAAGTAACCATCATCATTAATTCACCATTAAACTTTTGATCATGATAATGCAGGTACTTTGAAACCCTAGGAAGAAAAACAACATATCAAGGATAAATGTGGTTAGGATAAATAGTGGTAGAAAATACATTTCTTCTTAATGAATCTGTTCCAAATTAGTTTCTTCTGTATGGTCCTGCTCCTCTGCACGATGCAGAGGTTTCTGTTTAGTTTTGACTTTATCAGACTCCCAGGTAGAGCATTCTCACCTTTGTAGAAGTAGGAGTCATCTCATTGATTGTCTTGAGTAAAAGGAAATGGCTCATGCATCTTTTCTACATTATAACAAATGTCCTTTTGCATTATAATTGAATGGTGATTGTTGTGTTCAATCAATGGGAAAGGTTAAAGGAGCTCCTCTGCCAGCATTTTTAATGGAGAAGTCGATTAAGATTCAGTTTAATCATTCTGGCTGCCTCAGAATTAAAGCAACAAAGACCATCAATGGCACTATAATTACTAGTCTTTCTGTAAGTTTACACTGCTATTTATGCAGCTATAAATTTTATTATAATGCACAATGCATCTAGGTTAACTTGCTTTATTTGCAATGTAAAATATTTGTTGTAATTGTATGAAGAAAAAAATTGTTCTGATAAAGTATATATAATTCAGCTGAATAATTTTTTTAAAAGTCTGAGAGTCTAAGTGAATCAGTATGATACTCTGTGTTAAATAGTTTAAAGTCATGGCCTTAACCTTGGGACACTTGAGACATATTTCAGTTTATTGAACATGGAGACTAACATCTCTCCCAGGTGACTTTAAAGGGTCAAATGTATTATTCTAATCCCTGTTCCAAACAGAGAAAAGGTCATTATACAGTACCTACTGCATGTTGTAAAGAATGAAAAATTCACACTGGGGGCGTGGGTGCAAATCTATTTTAGACTTGGCCTTTAAAATGTTTTTTAAATTGAATGATTAAGTGGTGATGAACCAGAAAAAATACCTTGAAATTGATCCCATTTATTAATTAGTTTGCACATGTAAAGGTCTTTCTATAAATAGTCAGAAGACTAGAGAAAATTGTTCTTCTTGAATGGAGAAATGACTTTCAAATTAACCTTTTTTTCACTATAGAAATAATGCTTATGAATGCACTTATTACCATCCAATACTCTGCTTCTTCCAATATACATATAGAGTCCTATAAAGGGGTTTGTGTCTTAAAAGTTTATACTTGGTCTACGTTAACAAGCCAACTGTAGAGAAGAACTCCATAGAGAGGAATGGATTGAAGAAACATACAGAATGTGTACTATTGTCTTGAAAATATAGCTTTGCAGTGATCATTGTAGAAGTGTTTGGAAAAGCAATGCTTTAGAGAATTTGAGATATCGGGAATTCAATTAAAGAGTCTGAAGAGCAAACAGGGGAGGAAATTTGTGAGGTGAGATGAAGCATTGTTTATGATTTAGTTCATGTTGGAGTAAAAAGCCTATTGAAAGAGAAAGCATAAAAAGAAAAATATGAAGCTATCATTCTCTAGGAAGAAAAAATTCAAAGTTTTCCAGTACCCAGAACTTCCAGAACGTTCTTATAACAAAAAGGAGAAATAAAATTTTTAGTGCTAGAAGAGGATCCTCATTCTCAGCACCTTCATTTTATCATTTTGTAGTTTAAAAAGCTGAGAGCCGGTGAAATGCACTCATTTTCTCACAGTCACAAATCTAACTGGTAGAGATGTAGGTCTGGAAACCTTGTTTCTGTCATTCTAGCTTCTCTGCATTTTCACACTTGTTGGGGCTAAACTACATTCTAGAGTTTGTGTTTGACTTCCATATGCACCGAATTCTAAATGTACATTTATTTTGCCTGGGTATATGATCAATCATTAGTGCCTTTACAAGATAAATATCTTCTGCCCTTAATTTCTTTAGAGGAAACCAAAGGCAGGAAATTAATACTTTTTGTTCTATAAGCTAACGAATGTGTGAGGTATTTTAGACACATTGGAAACTTTAATATTCTTAGTAGCCTTATCCAGTAGGGATGATGAACTCAGTTTTTAATATAGAAACAAGCTTAGAGGGGTAAATAACTTGCCCAAGTTCATAAATTCTGTAGTTGCAAGGCCAGGGTTTTTCTGACTTGAAACCCACGCTGTTTCCACGACAACGTTGTGCGTCCTTGGAAACAGTGGTTGCAACATCTTCAGGTTTAGACAATAAAGTATTCATACTACACCTTTGATTGTCAGAGAAATCTATATCAATTGATTTTTTTAAATTATGCATGCATTTTTATAAGTTCTTTCATTTGTGAACTTAACAAGGCATTTCAGTTTTACTAATAAAGTGCTATTTTTTAGTTGAAATTATGAAAATTGGATTTTATTGTATAGTGTATTAGGAAAGATAGATAATTAGAAACTTGGGAAAGCTTTTATAATAACAGATTCTTTGGAGGCATATAAAAATTTTCTATTACCTACAAATAGTTTATTTTCGATACCTAAGTGATATTACAAATTACCAAAATTCTACTAAAATGCTTTAGAAATTATACATAATATATTATAAATAATCTTCACCATGTAGTGTATTTTAACTTTGTTTAAAAATAAGTCTATAAATGCAATGCTCATAAAGACCAAAAACATTGAAAAGTAAAAATATTTGGCTTATAAAAACCAAAAACAATGTATCATTAAACCTATGCTAATTCAAGTTTCCATTTGATGCAAAATTCAGAGTCCGTTTTAAAATTGTAAAGCAGGCCTGTTACTTGGTTAAAACTCAATGCATTTACTTGTAGCTAAATAAAATGTAAGCTATCAAATAGTGAGAATTTAATAGACCGTCTCTCAATTAGGGTATTCCAGTGTATAAGTACAGAATTAAGCTTAATAAAACAAAATAAGTATTCCTTCTTTTGTATAATATTTTACAATGGCTTATTTACTATCTATAGGTGGAAGGGAATAGAATTCCAATAAGGATAAATTTCCTATTATTATTTGTTGATCGATTGGCCTTTTTACTGTTCTGGATCAAATAGTACAGGTCCCTTATGAAACACCTTCAGTCCCAATGTGAGTCTTGGGCACATTTCATAAAAATATTGCAGGCCGAATAGTCATATTGCCCTTTGGCACCATGTACCATCTATAGTATGTTAGATGCTGTAACAAACAAATCCCACTGAAGTGACTTAACACAATAAATGTTTATTCTTTGCCCATATGAGCATCATTCCATAACAACACTCAAAGATGTGTAGTGACATCAGCCAGAGCCAGAGCACCTCAGGGCCAACTCAGGACATTTGTTAATTGGAAACAATCTAGATCAACAGATATTTGTGTGTTTTTTTTTCTTAATGTTAAATTTTACTTTAATTGCCCAATTCATAGATATCTCTTCCTTGAAGTCACATGAAAGAATAATCAAAGGTTATTGAAAAACCCCTTTCCAGCAAAATGGCCACAGGTAGCCACATTTTAATCAAAATTCTCCACAAACGTAGTCATTAGAAAGGCAAAGGAAGTAAATTAGTATTGATAATTCCTTGACATTTGGTGCAAGGTGCTGAACAGTGAACATGTCAAGGGTATTTTATAACTTGAATTTGTGTTGCTTTTGGTCAAAAACTCTTCGAATTGCTTCTTTTCATCTCAAAGCAGAGCATGAAATTTCAGGCTGGCATGAAGAAATAGCATCTCCCAAAAGGCCTAATGAAGAGATGACCCTCAGATTACTACATAAGCAGCCAAGCACTCTGAGACTATAAAAATTAAACTTTATTATTATTGATTAAATTTTAAGCTCCTAAAACTCAATAAGGATAATCAAAATAATTTGAAATCTATCTCAAATTATCGAGGAATAGTCTTTAGTGACTTCAGTCCTCCAGTTAAAACATTATTTTATTTTATTATTATTATACTTTAAGTTTTAGAGTACATGTGCACAATGTGCAGGTTAGTTACATATGTATACATGTGCCATGCTGGTGTGCTGCACCCATTAACTCGTCGTTTAGCATTAGGTATATCTCCTAAAGCTATCCCTCCCCCCTGCCCCCACCCCAAAACAGTCCCCAGAATGTGATGTTCCCCTTCCTGTGTCCATGTATTCTCATTGTTCAATTCCCAACTATGAGTGAGAACATGCAGTGTTTGGTTTTTTGTCCTTGCGATAGTTTACTGAGAATGATGATTTCCAGTTTCATCCATGTCCCTACAAAGGACATGAACTCATCATTTTTTATGGCTGCATAGTAGTCCATGGTGTATATGTGCCACATTTTCTTAATCCAGTCTATCATTGTTGGACATTTGGGTTGGTTCCAAGTCTTTGCTATTGTGAATAGTGCCGCAATAAACATACGTGTGCATGTGTCTTTATAGCAGCATGATTTATAGTCCTTTGAGTATATACCCAGTAATGGCATGGCTGGGTCAAGTGGTATTTCTAGTTCTAGATCCCTGAGGAATCGCCACACTGACTTCCACAATGGTTGAACTAGTTTACAGTCCCACCAACTGTGTAAAAGTGTTCCTATTTCTCCACATCCTCTCCAGCACCTGTTGTTTCCTGACTTTTTAATGATTGCCATTCTAACTGGTGTGAGATGGTATCTCATTGTGGTTTTGATTTGCATTTCTCTGATGGCCAGTGAAGGTGAGCATTTTTTCATGTGTTTTTTGGCTGCATAAATATCTTCTTTGGAGAAGTGTCTGTTCATATCCTTTGCCCACTTTTTGATGGGGTTGTTTGTTTTTTTCTTGTAAATTTGTTTGAGTTCATTGTAGATTCTGGATATTAGCCCTTTGTCAGATGAGTAGGTTGCAAAAATTTTCTCCCATTTTGTAGAAGACATTTGTTAATTGGAAACAATCTAGATCAACAGATATTTGAAGCATCCAATCCATCCAGTCAAAATGTAAATGGCACAAATATTCTCTACAGTTATTTAGGATATTGGCAAGAACACTTACAAAATACACAGTTTTTAGTAAATTTTGTCCACCATGTCTACATGTTGGATTTTCTTCTACAGGAAAAAGAGAAGTATCAAGTTTTAGGGATTCACAAAACCAGATCTGTATTTAGAGGGATAATTCCAGTGGCACTGTAAAGATTAGTTTATTGAAAGGAGTTACCCAAATCAGGGAGAAAATTTTTGAAGTTATTGTCAGAGCAAGGTGAGGATCGGAAAGCAACAGAGTTGGAAAAGAGGAAGACAGTGGGGAAGTAGGTGGATGTGTATAGAAAGAAGCTGGCTGGCCATTAACCAATTGGATAATAGGGGTGAGGGAGACAGACGTGACTCTAAGCATTCTAACTTGGAGAAATTAGTGAATAGTACTATAACTTCAGTGAATAGTGAGGGTTTACTATATTGTTCATCCCTTTTTTCCTAATATTATTTGAACATATTAGCTGTATTCAAACAAATTCTCCATTTCCCTTTTTTGTTTTGTTTTGTTTTTTGAGACAGGGTCTTGCTTTGTCACCTAGGCTGGAGTACAGTGGCGTGCTCCCAGCTCGCTGCAACCTCTGCCTCCCGGGCTCAAGCAATTCTCCTGTCTCATCCTCCTGAGTAGCTGGAACTACAAGCATGCACCACCAAATTCTCCATTTTCATAAAATGTCAAAGAAAGCCATTATCTCTTGTCACCTAGATTTAGGAAAATGGTAACCAAGTTAATTAGAAATAATTATCTAGTAAAGCTTATACTTTTAGGTTTATCCAATAGACTACTTATGCTTTGACCTTTAACTTCAAATTCAATCTACCGGACTCTAATTAATAATAACCATACTGAAGAGTTTAGGGTGATATATCCTACATCTGCAACATATTTGAAATGGATAAAAAACAAAATGGATTGACAGACATATGGTAAAGCAAACATGGCAAAATAATATATATTTATTGAATTTAGGAAGTAGTTATATGAGTGCTTAATATGACTTTTGTTTTAAAATACTGATGATATTTTATTGGGGGAAAATCACTCTATGAAGCTTTTATCTGTCTTGCTCTGTTTCTAGCCTCACCACTTTCTGGGAATTGATGTATTTCCCTCCAAACACAAGGGAGGATATGCTCCCTTGGCTAAGTCAATCATGATACCCCGTCTACCTGGCCAGAGTTATTGGTCTTTGAGTATTTACGTGATCTACCACAAGCCAATGATAGTCCTTTTGAAACATGTCTCTCCTGGAGGTTCTGGGGGGATATCTGTCACCTCACAGAGAAGGTTCAAGGTTATGAGCTTTTAAGCAGGATATTCCCAGGTTTCAGGGAGAAGCTTAAGAGGGTAAATCCAATGGACAAAGCCAGCACATGAGGAAACTGAATCTCCTGATGCATCAAGACATCATGTCTCCTGAGATACAGTGACTCCTCGTTCAGATTCCCAAAGTCATTAATGCTACCCTGATACCTGCAGCCCATTCTTGGATTCTGTGAGCAATCCCAGAAAACTTCCACTGACTCTTCCCTTTTGAAATGTTACTTTGCTTAACCTAGTTCCAGTTGAGTTTCTGTGTCTTGTAACAAGAAGAATATTTGACTAACACAAGAGCTAACACATATATTGAGATACGGAGAACTCTAAGATGATGCCAGTGGCCTACACCCTTGTATAATCCACTCGTCTTGCATGTGGAACTGCAAGCCCTAGAACTTGCTTCCAATCCACTGAATGTGCCAAAGGCAATGAGAGAGTCATTCCCTTCATTACCTCACATTATATATGACTCTGTCCCTCTGCCATCCTTGAGGAAGTAAGCTGCTGTGATGAGAGAGGACCTGTGAAACGGTCACTTGTTGAAGAACTGTGGATGGCTCCTAGAGGCTGAGTGGCCCCCACTGACAGTCATAAAAAAAAAGTGGGGGCTTCAATTTTAAAATGCAAAAAACTGAATCTGCCAACAACCGAGTGAGCTTGGAGGAGGATCCTGAGTTCCAGGAAGGAATGCAGTCTGGCTGACAGCTTGAACAGAAGTCTTGTGCAGCTGGATCTGTACCTCTGATGTAAAAACACAGTAAGATTTTTTTTAAGTGTGTTGTTGGTTAGCTGCTAAATTAGTGGTAATTTGTTATCCAGCAACAGAAAACAAATACACATTTTCAACATATACCACATGCTAGCCAGGTACTATGTTCCAGGTTTTAGTTCGTTATCTCATGTAACTTTATAACAATTTTGAATCTTAAGTCCTGTCATTACAACCATTTGACAGGTGATAAACTTGATAAAACGGGGAATTCAAGAGGTTTAATCATAACATCAACACAGCTATATGGGGCGAAGCCTTGACTCAAACTCAAAATAGGCTGGCCTTGAAGCCCATGGGCCACTCTGTTGCCTCATTCCACCTTCCCCAAACCCTTTCATTGTTAATGTGTCAATATCATACTATTTTAGTACAGGCCAGGACTATTGCAAAAGCCTAGCATTGCTTTTGCATCATGACCTTCACTATCCTCCTTTCTGCCAAATCTTTCACCAGATCAGGTTTCGTCATTATCTAGAAACTCTCTGATGGCTTCAAAATGCCTGTGGAGGAAAGGCCAAACTAGTCAGTGTGTTCAAGGCTTTCTGTAGTTCGATTACTTAGGTTTACCAAAAAAAGGTTTAGATGTAAAATTGAATGTTTCATATATTCACTTGGGTTGGGTGGGAGAATGTAAGGGAAAAATTGCCTCACATAATTGCTTCTTCAGGTTTAGTGGAAGCAGCTAAGCTGTGGCTGTTGTGTTCAATCTAAGTATAAGATTGCGTAATACATCTAAATGCTAACTGACTTGTAAGTACTAAGGAGATGAGTGTGCCAGAATGGAAATCATATGGGCCGGGAATTCCCCTTCTGTTGACCACAGAAGGTATAGGCATAATCTATCAAGAACAGAATGCATGCCATACTTTGTTCATTAGCATTTAAAGAGGATGTTTGGCATCAGACAACAAATATAATACTTGCAAGATCTTGGCAGCAGAATATTTGTCAGTTAATGACAATCCACAACTTTTAATAAAAAGACTAAGGCCCAATGTTATGTTGAAATTGTTTCATTTTTGCTAACTAAAGTAAAACAAAATTAAATTTAAACCATTGCTTTTCCAAATACAACAGTTCCACCACAGTAATCAAACAGGAAGAAAAAAATGAATATTCTCTAAACAGCAGGGAGAAAATATGCTTTAGAAACTCTAAAGAGCCATCAAATCGTAATAACTTACCAAAGCAGACTTGAGAAAAACAAAATGACCAAACACAGGTAAATGTATTATAGAAGTAGAAGTAAGGGAAGTTGTACTTTGTAGTTCACTACACGGCCTAGAGAGAAGCAAGAAAGAAACAGGTGTCATGTTCATTGGATTGCAATATACAACGCAATTGCATTTTGGCTCTATCTAGTTTCTTAGTCATAATGTTCGTATTTGTACATATCAGGAATTCCACAATATTCTTTATAGTATGATTTATACTAACACACACACACATACTGTTGTGGTTTGGCTGTGTCCCCACCCAAATCTCACCTTAAATTGTATAATCCCCTTGTGTCAAGGGTGGGGCCAGGTGGGCATAATTGAATCATGGGAGTAGTTTCCCCCATAATGTTCTCCAGGCAGTGAATAAGTCCCACGAGATCTGATGGTTTCGTACATGGTAATTCCCCTGCACAAGCTCTTTTGCCTAACATTATGCAAGATGTGACTTTGCTCATCCTTTGCCTTCTGCCTTGACTGTGAGGCCTCCCAGCCATGTGGAACTGTGAGTCAATTAAACCTCTTTCCTTTATAAATTATTTAGTCTCAGGTATGCCTTTATTAGCAGCGTGAGAACAGACTAATACACTGCACATCTATGATTTGATTGTGCTTAATGATGCCACCTACAAACTTCATATGATTTGTAAAAGAAAATTAGTTTGTAAGATTTGGTGGCTCAAAAATGCAGTCTAAAATGAAATTTTAAGTGACACGTTGGTTTTTCTTACTACATATGTGTATGTGATTAAATAATATATAAATATGTTGTATATATTACATTTTAATTAAATTAACATGCATATGTGTAAAGAAAAATATCTGGCATATCCATTTACATATATAAAACTCAGTGTTGGCCAGGATGAGGCAAAATTGAAGCTCATGCATTGCTGGACATATAAATTTATACAGACTTTTTGAATAACAATTCTGTCATGGATAATATTTATGCCTTTTAATCCAGTAATTCCTCACGTACTGGTAGTAAAATGTAAACTTTCACACAGAAATATATCCTGCCAATGTTATTTATAATAATAATTTTATATAATACCAGTATTCCAACAATAGAGAACAATAATTTACTTATGTTGCACCCATATGATAGAATATCATCAAGCTATTAATATCGTATTTAAAAGAGATATTTATCTTGTGATTAAAATAATTAAGATTATTTATTCACGTATTCAACTAATTTAATAAAATTTTAATATGAACCAGACACTGGTCTATGTATTTGTATTGAAAGTGCTTCGAATATATAAAAGGAAGACATACACGTATACCAGTAGGTTAACTAAATTATTATGTAGCTTTTGATAGAAGAATGTACTGAGAGCAATTGAAGGACAAGATAGTTATAGTCATGCTACCTGGGCTGGAGGTGGGGAGACACTAAGGAAAAACTTTATAAAGAGGGTAAGGCTTGGAGTAAATCTCGAAAAAGTGGTTCTGTAATATTCAATGGAAAGGTAAACAAAATCTATATATAAAATTAAAATAATGACATCAGTATTTAGCTATATCTGTGTCATGGAATTGTGAGGGACTGCTATTTTCTTATGCTTTTTTGTATTTTGTATTATTTTCACAATGAATAGGCATTATTTTTTCCAGTTTTATTGAGGTAAGATTGACAAATGAAAACTGCATATATTAGGGTGGACAATATGATGTTGTGATATATGTATACATTGTGAAATAATTACTACAACCAAGCTGATTAATGTATCCACCACCTTACATCATTAACATTTTTGTGTATGTGTGGTGAGAACATTTGAGATTTACTCTTTCAGCAAATTTCAAGTGAATTTTCAAATTTCAAATAAGGACATGATTATTAACTGCAATCATCCTGCTGTTCATTAGGGCTCTAGTACTTATTCATCTTATAACTGAGGGTTTACATCCTTTGACCAATATCTTCCCTTTTCCTACAACACCCAGCATCTGGTAACCACCATACTACTCTTTGTTATTGAGTTCAACTTGTTTTTCAGATTTCCTATATAAGTGAGATCATGCAGTATTTGTCTTTCTGCATGAGATATGACATTCATGTTTTCTGGCTTATTTCTCTTGGCATAACGTCCTCCATGTTCATCTATGTTGTTGCAAATGGCAGAATTTCCTTCCTTTGTAAGGGTGAATAATATTATTTTGTGTATATATATATATACACACACACACACACAAGTGTGTGTATATATGTATACACAAAAGAATATATACGCACACAAATCACATTTTAAATCTATGTTTCCACTGACATTTGAATGGATAAAGAAAATGTGGTTTGTATGTATATAATAGGATATATATATATAATATATATGTGTGTACATATATGTATATAAAAAGGATAGTTTGTTTCCATATCTTGGCTATTGTGACTAATGTTGCAATGAACATGAGAGTATGGATATCTCTTCAAACAGTGATTTTATTTCCCTTGGATATAAACCCAGAACTGGTATTGCTGGATCATATAGTACTTCTTATGGCTGTCCTAAGCATCATCTTTTAACTAATAAATATAAAGATGTTTGGAGGTAATGTTTATGCCAAGGGTGCTGGCTCCTGGCACTCTCAATGCAGCAAACACAGGAGGTGCCAAAGAGGTGCTTCACTTCCAGAGGCCCCTGCTGCCCACACCACGCTGTGTGGTATCCCAGGTGCAAAGCAGCTTTTATGTTGCCCTTGTGTCTCACATAGATCCATATAAAAACATTTTCTTCTGCCAAAGATTTTTCTCTCCAGAAGATGACAGGTTAATCCCTAGGTTTGTCTGTACAAAAATATTCAATCCCATATTATGTTTTTCTCTACAGGAAATTTTCTTTAGATGAGTAATTTTCCTTAGATGAGTAACAAAACCACTCTTTATTCTTATTTAGTAGACACATAAGCAACAAAGGTACTTCTGAAGAGCCCAGATATATTTACATTTCAGTTCAGGTTCAGGCTAGGAATCCTAATTTTCAGGTTGAAATGTGGAAAGATGAAGTCAAGAATGAGACAAATGATACAGAAATGCAAAAAAAAAAAAAAAAAGACAATCAATAAAAATCCATGAAGGTGTTAAGAAACAAAAACATTCAATAGGAAAAACTAGGATCTTTCTCAGATCCCATATTAATTTTGACAATTTTCATAATACACATTGTGCCTTATATATTTATTGCTTCTTGATTGAATATGAGTAGGGTTTGCTTCTGAGGAACAAGTGGAGACATGCACAGTGAGATTGAGTTTGGAAACCTAGAATAATGAAGTGTTTTGCCTACAGAAAAGGGCGACTAGAGGAATAAATAGCCAGGAACAGCAAGAGTGAATGTAGCAAGGAAGAAGTGAAAGGTGAAGGACATTTTAACATGTCCCATCAGGAACAGTAAAACCTCTTTGGGTCTCTTGGCACAGGAGGGCTGAAGAGAGATGACACTCTTCGTTATAATACAGTAACTGCTGACCTTATCAGTCTGGAAAATTAAATAATCATTCAAGGGCTGAGCAAGGAAATAGTGAACTTTTACTTTTAACTCATAAACTCTCAGGTGATCCTGGGTATCTTTGTATTATTCAAATGATATCTGTTGAGATCGAGAAGCTGTGATGAACCAGACATTGCACCCAGGGGCTAGACACACAAATATGAAAGAGAGCGTCTCTCTTTAGACCAGGGAGACAAACATGCAGGAAAATAATTACTCTACAATGTGATGAATGCTATTGGTGATAACATTATTTATATAATGAGGATCAGAGGAAAAAGAAATCTCCTGGGGGAAGGTAGAGAAGACTTCATACAAGAGAAGACATTTAACCTGTGTCCCACAAGATAATTTGAAACTTAAAAAGGAAAGAAGACAGCAAAGGGCCTGCCTGGCAGAGAGAAGATCATGAACAAAGTCACAGAGGCATGAAAAAAGATGACGCTTTTCACAAAAGGATTTCAAGCCATTGGATTATACGTCAAGCACAGCACGGGGCATGATTGGATAGGAGCTGATTTTATGAGACCAATATAGCTGTATTAACTCAAACTAGCACAAGAAAAAAGAAAATCTGCAGAGTAATGCTACTTATGAACATAAAATGAAACAACCTGAAAGAAATACCAACACATCGAACTCAGGAGGATTTTAAAAATTACAAAAAGACTAATAGACCCTCTGTGGAGAAGACTTTAGAGCTGAGAAAACTGGCTCACAAATTCTTTTAAATAGTATAATTATACCTTTTATATTTTCCTACTGATTATAGAATGTTAGATATTATTGTCAGATTTCAAACATAACAAAATTACCTAAAAAATAGGAAACAAATTATCGTGCAACTTCACCTTCCAGAGATAACCAGAGGCAAGGTTTTTCTTCCTATGTACCACAAAAAAAACCTTATCTTGAGCTATATATTATTGCCTGTATTTTATCCCCATATACAAAATGAGATAAGCATAGTTTATTTTTTACCTTAATAAAAATGTGGCAAGCTTTTAAAAAACTATATATTTACAGAATTGTACAATAATTTTAATAGGAAAAATTCCTACGAGTAGATTTTCTAGATCAAAAGAACATTGGTAGCCCATAAAAAATTGACCTTACAAATTTAAATTTTACATCCTCCACATCTTGTTAACACAGAACATTACCAATCTTTAAAATCTTTGCCACAGTTCTATAAAAATATCTTTCATCGGCTTAGCTTACATTTTTGAATAATTAGTTAAGATAACCATATTTTCACGCATTTATTGAGTGGCCTTTTCATGGTGTTGTTCACTTTGTGGGACTGGGGAGGTTGTTCTTATTGATTTATAGGAGCACTTTATATATTGTTCATTCATGTTTATAAAGAGTCTAATATGTGTTAGGTACTCTTCTAAGCATTGGGGATAGGACAGTGAAGAAAACCAATAGTCTTGCCTTCAGGGAACTTACATTCTATTATGTGCATCGTTGGAGGACAGTAAAGAAATCACTAAGGGTGATGAGAAATGCTATTTTAAATGGGGGAGCAGGAAAGATCCTTCTGATGAAAAGAAATCTGAGCAGACTGAGACATAAGAGGATGGACCATGTAGATACACTTAGCAGGCGTTTTCCAAGCAGAGGAAACAGTACATGCAGAAGAGTGGCTTAGTAATTTATTTGAACTTATATTTACTTATTAGTATTATAAATTAAATAATCATGTCTTCACTTCCCTTAGGAGAAGAACTTTGCACACTTATATTCCTCTTGCATTACATTGACCTATGTTAAAAACTTTGGAAGCAGATGTTTGCTAATTCTGCTTCCATTATGTATTTCTACTTCAAGATTCTTTTCATAACTATACATTATACCTACTACAAAGTAGCAATTATTTTTTTCAGAGTTTAAAGAAATTGTGGTATACATATATGATGGAATACTACTCAGCCATGAAAAGGAATGAATTAATGGCATTTGCAGCAACCTGGATGGGACCAGAGACTATTCTAAGTGAATTAAGTCAGGAATGGAAAACCAAACATCTTTGGTCTCACTCACAAGTAGGAACTAAGCTATGAGGATGCAAAGGCATAAGCATGATACAATGGACTTTGGGGACTCTGGGGAAAGGATGGGAGATGGGTGAGTGATAAAAGACTACATACAAATTGGGTTCAGTGCATATTGCTCGGGTGATGGATGCACCAAATTCTCAAAAATCATCACTAAAGAAATTACTCATATAACTAAACACCATTTGTTACCCCAAAACCTATAGAAATTAAACATTAAATAAAATAAATATTTCGTTAATCCATAGGCTTCCTAATTAATTTATTTTCTTCTGTCTTAACAATTTTTATCACAATACAGTTTTCATTTGGCTGGAATACTTCCTTAAAGATTTTTAAAAATATGATTTTTAAAAATATTGCCTACTGTTATTGAACCTTTTATTGCAAAAGTATCACATGGTCTTTCAGTGCAGAAAATAATTTTCTGCTCAAACCTTTGTTTCTTAAGTCTCGTGTCTATTGTCTATGTCTTATCTTTCATCTCATAATTTGCAATTCAATACTCTTTTACTCCACACTCAAGTATAATTTCTGAAGTTGGATTTAAGATCAGTAATTCTGACTGAAGCCATACCCATTCCATTATTTCCTCATTTTTCTCAGGGATTTATTTTTGTGTTTTCGATTCTGCAAAGTCCTTTATTTCTATTTCTTGGTTTTCTTTTGTGAGTCAGCCTGGATCCAATCAACAAAATTTTTAATGCCATTATCTTTCAATTACCACTGAGACTGAACAATAGACATTTCAAGTTCTCTTCTACCTCCTCCATTACAATGTCAGTGGGAGACACTTGATCTATCTGTGCCAATCAATCCCCTCTTGCACTTTCTGACTTCTGTTACATATCAAGTGAGTCTTCATTGTATGATCATAGTAATAAATATAGGCAAGCAATTGCCAGCAGAAAGATTGTACAGCCTGTAATCCCAGCACTTTGGGAGGCTGAGGTGGGCGGATCACCTGAGGTCAGGAGTTTGAGACCAGCCTGGCCAACATGGCAAAACCTCATCTCTACTAAAAATACAAAAATTAGCTGGGCGTGGTGGAGGGCACCTGTAATCACAGCTACTTGGGAGGCTGAGGCAAGAGAATCACTTGAATCTCAGAGGCAGGTTCAAAAAAAAAAAAGAAAAAAATAGAAGATTGTATAGCCCATTTGGTAAGTCTGCCTGGGTTTAAATTCCAGCTCTTTACTCCCTACCTGGATAGTGTACTTCTGTTTCCTCAGCCATAAAATCAAGATAATAATAACAGTAAAGTCATGGAATCATTGTGATAATTAACTATATGGAACACTTAGCCAATGCTTGATACATAGTCAGTGCCGAAATAGTGATAACTGTAATAATGGCTCACAGTGCTGTTAGCAGTAGAGCATCTTTAATTCCCTGTGTAGTATAGATCTGCTGTAGGGTTTTCTGACCGTTGGTCACTATCAGACACCTCACAAAAAAAGGAAAGTTTTCTCTCCAAGGATATTGGAGATGAATAAATTGGAAGGCCGGATTCCCTACATTGAAGTAGATGGTTGCCGAGGGAAGTGGCCTGGGGGAGCTTCCAGTTCCAATATGGGAGGTGAAATCAGCTCAGCAGTTTGAGTCCCTCAACTGAAGAAAGTCCAGTGATTTGCAGGCTATTCCCAGGGCATGCAGGATGTGGGGGCTAGGGATTCTACCAACTGCCCTGATTTGGATCAGTTCAGCTCAGTAAGCTGCCTCTCCTTGAGCAAGACTGACTGCTAAATGGTTACTGGTCCTAGCCATTGGCTCAAAAAATAATAACTTGTATATAGATATCTTACTCAGTGTACCTGATGATGAAGGAGTCTTGTTTTCCTCCTGTGATGTCCTGAGAAGGGATGGGGCAGCAGGCAAGGGACCATTGTGGTCTACCTGGATAACCTCCACTGACTCAATGGAAATGCCAAACTTAAGGCAATTAGCTAAAACCCTACACTGGGTTCCAGTTGTAAAACTAACTTTTCTCTTTCTGTGTGAACTTAGTAACCTCAGCAGACAACTGGGACAGAAAAAATATGTTGAAGCACATGCTTAGCTTATTACTTTCCATAGGAAATGTTTTAATAAGGGAAGTTATGTGAGCAGAACTGTGGGTTTTAGAAAAATGACTCTGGCAGCTTTGTGGAAATTGGACTGGTTTACTTTCTCCATTCTTCACCAGCCACCATCCAATTTCTACATAGCTTCCAGGATTATTTTTCTGAAACCACAAATCTGTTCATATAATTTCCCTTTTTAAAATACTTCTGATGGAAGAAAAATAAAAATACTGACCAAGGAAATAATCCTGAAGCTAGCTGGTGATGTTCTAATCTATAGTAGTGGTGGTTGGCATGGTGAGAAGCCAAGCATGTTGAGAAATACTTGGCCTGTAGAAACAACAGAACTTGGTGAGGAGTTCATTTTTAAAAGTATGAGTCATTGATGTACATAATTAAAGTTATTAAACACCTACTATTTAGAATTTGGTCTTAAAGACAGGTCATCAGATTAGCTGCCTTCAAGAAACTGAAGCTATAATGGAAGAGACATGGAATCAAATAATTACAATACTAAGTGAGGAGCTCAGTATGGGGATGCACACATATTATTATGGGAGCACAGCAGTGAGTAATAACTAATTCTCCCTCATGAGTCCCAGAGGAAGCTTAATAAAGAAAGTCATTTTGGGAATTTGCTTGAAGATTTGGTAGGAGTAAGTGAAACAGGTGAAGAGAAAAATGGTATCCCCTTCAATAAGTAGAGAATATGCCCATGGAAGAAAGGACATAGAGTGTTCAGGGAGTTGTTTACATGAATGGAGTACAAAAGTACACATTAGGGAATGTTTAAAGATCTGCTTGTAAAAGCAGCCAACATGTTATGAAAATTATTTGACTTGAACCTTATAGACAAAAAAGAAATAATTGAAAATTTTTACATATGGAACTGACATGTTCTGGTAGCAGAGGGCAATTTGAGTTTGAGAAAGTAAAGAAGAGAAGCATAAAGATCAATTAGGAAACTTTTCTAAAAACTCAGATGCGTAACAACCAGCACCTGAAGCAAAGCAATAGGAAAAGGAGACATTCCAGCTAATGATTATGATAAAACTTGGAAAATTATTCAAAGAATGTAGACACACAGCACAGATACATCTCAGCCTTTGAGGAGCATAGCTAAATTCTGAAAATCCTAGGTTAACAGGAATATTGCCCCACCAAAAGGCTATGCCAAAATACCCATGAATTTATAATACCAAACATGATGGATCAAGTTCCTTCACCTGTGAAATAACTGAACTTCAGACCACTTCAAAATGTCCCCCCAGTTATTACTGGAAGCCTCCAAAGGTACATTTCCTACACACTAACAAGCCAGTCTGTCAGCCTCACTCATATTCATCTGTTCTTTTATTCTGGTTCTTGTATGTTTTTAGTTGCTAGAAGCAAGCTCCTCCTTCTGCCCCCACTAGTGGTGCCAATTGTGAGCAGGTCAATGCTTATGCCAGACAGGCTGCCTCTAGACATTCCCCAAACTACTGACTTTGAGTGCCAAAAAGAAGTGTATGATTTTGCAAAGGTGCCAAGAATAGCCTCTCCTCTAACTCTGTCCACAATCCATCGTCACTTGACCCAGAAGTAGCTCTGATGATGTCCACAATTTGACAAAGTTTCTCATGCAATGTTACTGTTTCCGATGGTCTTTTCTTATGATCTTACCAAGTTTCTCATTAAAAACTTCTGTTTTTATCCCTCTACCCATAGAAGCACAAATGAAGTCTTCTAAAAAATGTGATCAGGACATCACATTTCTTTGATTGTTTTTTCTTCTCATTCCCAAAGCATCTTTATAAGAGTAAATTACTTTACCTATGATATCACTCTGTCTTTCTAAAATTTGATTTTTTTTAGTTATGTAAAACTAAATAGCTCTATATTGGTGGGAGTTTTGAGAGGTATCAGTAGGGATAAGTCATCTACAATTAACGAAAAACTCAAATATAATAGCTATAAATGATAAGAGTTATTTTCTGTCCAATAACAAGAAGTCTGGAGATTGGTAGTTTAGTGAAGGTAGAGTGACTTACTGATCATCTGGAACTCAAGATCTCTCCATCACTGTGTAGACCTTTGTCCTTATGCTTGTCACCTGGTGATTGCATGAGGAATGCTGCATTTACTGTCATTGCTTTTGTTTTTTTTAAATTATTTATTTGTTTATTTATTTTTGAAACAGAGTCTAACTCTGTCACCCAGGCTGGAGTGCAGTGGCACAATCTTGGCTTTTGGATAACAGGCAAGAAAAGGGTAGAAAGGACAAAAATGCTTTTTCCTGAGAAGGGCTACCTTTTTATTTCAGAGGGGGGGTCTGCCTAGAAGACTTCTGATAAAGACTCATTGTCAGTCTTTGAGTTCTTTGCCTACTCCTGCAGAAAGGTGTCTAAGAAAATTGAGTGCTTACCTTTCCAGACTCTAAAAGTAAGAGAGTCAGGACAAAAAAATGGTTGGAAGTGAGTGCCGAGTGAGCCCAAATACTGCGTTTCCAATACCATGAAAATTCCTCTGTGGAGGGACTTGAATTTAAAGAAAATATTACTATCTAATGAGACTGGGTTTGCTAGATAGACATACAGAACATCCAGTTAAATTTAAATTTCAGATAACCAATGAATAGTTTTTTAGGCTATACGTATAACCCATGTGATATTTTAGACATAATTATACTAAAATCATTTTTTGTTTATCTGCAATTCAAATATGCCTGGGTATTCTATATTTTCTCTGCTAAATCTGGCAACCCTAAGTGAAGTCTTCTCCCTTTGGTTATCAAATTGTCTGACAAACTAGCTAAAATGTATAAGCCCTAGGTTATCAAAGGAATACTGCAATTTAGTTACAGTGCACTAGTTTCAATTTTGTTTCAGTGACACGCAGGTAACCAACCATCTAAAATCCCTTCTGGACCTCTCCCTGAGACAGCCTGACATATTAGAAGATACACTCTGATCTTTGTCTTTACTGATATGCCTGAAGAATCTTTCGTCACTTCCTAGTCCGGATAACCAGATCTAGTGCCTAATTGTAGCCTCACAGCAAACACACACATACACACAAGCACATGTATCCCTCTCCGTCCTCCCCCTAGGCCTAAGGGTGGCAGGAGATAGCAATAAAACCTGAATTCACTTAATGGGTAGAAATTAAGTATGTCTGTGGTCTCAGTTTAAGAGCATCCTTGAACTAGAAAATCAGTCTTTAACTGAACTAAGAAAATCCACAGTCATCATTTCTTCAAACCCTTTTTATTTTGAGTAACTGAAAAATTCCCCCAAGTGGTTCCCCTCAACAAAGGAAAAATACACACCAAATGTGAATTCAAGTCTCTGACTATTAGAACAATAAAACACTTCTCAAAGCTTTGAGACCACAATTCTTCAGACTCCTACACTCCTGTACAGGGTGTGGGACACCCTCAGCAGCAGCCTCTACCCAGAGGCAGTTCCTCCCATGTGGGTTGGGAATGGGTTGGTCAGCCCGGAAATGATGGCTGCGCTGCAGATCTCTACTTCCTATTCCTTTTCCCTGTTACATTTGTAACCTGCTCATGTAGTTCCCTAGGGGGAGAAAGTGCCAATCATTGTATAACAGGAAATCAGTGAGGATCTGAGTCAAAGAGAAAGAGGACGGACTGGTGTCTGCTGGAGGTGGCCCACTGAAAGAATCTAAAAAAGGAGTATGAGGAGCCACGCAGTTCTTAGGCGTTACGATAAGAAACACCCACTGCTCTCCTTAACATTAGTGGGTAGTAGCAGGTTCCCTCAATGAACCATCTATGTGCAGCCTAGCAGCAGGTGTTAAATGGTTTACCACAGGGCCAAGTGCAGTTACAACCTAGGAGCCACACTGCAGAGACGTCCCCTAATTTCCTTTACCCTGAAAAACTCTGCCTTGCTAGAAGAGCTGGCATTGCCACAGTTGGATCTTAATTACAGTTGATGAGTATGACTCCAAGCCAGGCTGAGTGTCCAGCGTTCAACAATGATACACATGGGGTGGAGAAAGAATTGATGACAGCCAACAATAGGGGATTCGCCTGGGAACTGAGCAGGTCCTCCAATTCTCTCTCCAAGAGGCAATTATATAGAAACAGGACTGGCACTTTAGGGCTGAAGGAGCTCTTTCTTGTTCTTGGCCTGTTTACAGATGGTTGGGATTGGAGGCCCCAGGAGAGACTAAGCATTGCGAATATTTTGTGCAAATAGGGAACCAGGAAGTTTTAACATGAGAAAAGAAAAGATGAAGTGAGATTCTTTTTATACCTAAGGAGTGATGCTGTTCGTACTATTTAGGTATGCAATTATTTGTGTGCCTATACTGTGAAGACAGGGACTATGTTTTCATCCGAATATCCCTGGGATATAAATGAGCATCCAGACACTCTATAGGTATATAATATATCTTTTTTAAATAAATAGCTTAGTTTCTGACTAATTCCTTCCTATCCTTCCTGGAAAGAGGAGGAAATGTCATTTTCTCACTGGTGTGGAAGTTTGATTGACAACATTGGCAAATATTTTTACTAGTTACAACTGAAGAATGAGGAAGTAAATCTACATTTATAGAACTTACATGAAAATTTCCAGATGTCTCAGAAATAATTTTAAACACCATAATTTTTGCCACCTGGAAGTTAGCAAATAAATGCTTAATGAGCAAAGAATTTTTAAGATAAAAGTCTTTAAAAAAAGAAAAAAATCCAGCCTGGGCAATATAGTGGGACTTTGTTTCTACCAAAAAAAAATAAAAAATAATAATAATAAAAAGTTTTTTAATTAGCCGAGTGTGGTGGCACATGCACCAGCTACTCAGGAGACTGAGGTGGGAGGATCACTTGAACCCAGGAGGGCAAGGCTGCAGTGAGCTGTGATGAGGCTACTGCACTCCGGCCTAGGTGACAGAGTGAGACTGTCTCAAAAAGTAAATAAAAATTAGAATAAAATTTTTTAGCAAAATTCATATATATGACACTCCCTATATATCTCAATGATATTTTCCCCAAGTCACTCTATTTATTTATTTAATTAATTAAATTTTTGTATTTCCATAGGTTATTGGGGAACAGGTAGTGTTTGATTACATGACTAAGTTCTTCGGTGGTGATTTGTGAGATTTTGGTGCACCCGTCACCTGAGCAGTATACACTGCATCCAATTTGTGGTCTTTATATATTTCAATTTTAAAAGTAGGAACTGGTAGGATGCAGTGGCTCATACCTCTAATCCTAGCACTTTGGGAGGCCAAAGCAGGTGGATCACCTGAGGTCAGGATTTCGAGACTAGCCTGGCCAACATGGTGAAACCCTGTCTCTACTAAAAATACAAAAATTAGCTGGGTGTGGTGGTGGGTGCCTGTAATCCCAGCTACCTGGGAGGCTGAGGTAGGAGAACTGCTTGAACCCAGGAGGCAGAGGTTGCAGTGAGCTGAGTTTGCACCATTACACTCCAACCTGGGTGACAAGAACAAGATTCTGTCTCAAAAATAAATAAATAAATTAATTTAATTTAATTAGGAACCTAAATTTAATTATTTAATCTGTTCAATGTGCTGTTTTTCTCACAATGTTGTAGAAACATAATAGGCTTCCAAAAATGAGGTTCTCTCAATATTTGTGAGGCTATAAAATTGCTAAAAGTGTTTCAATGGACAGCTTGTACATGCAGTTTATGCATATAGGTCAATATTTTTCTGTTGCGTAGATCTCTAAAGTTTACATTGTTAGATCAAAATCTATAAACATTTTAAAATTTCTGTTGTGCCAATAATGTATGAGAGGGCCTATTTTCACATGTCCTCACCCAAACTGAGTATCATTTATATTTTTGAATTTTTGCTAGTCTGGGGCTGGGCACGATGGCTTATGCCAGTAATCCCAGCAGTCTGGGAGGCCGAGGTGGGTGGATCACTTGAGGTCAGGAGTTTAAGACCAGCCTGGCCAACATGGAGAAACCTCATCTCTACTAAAAATAGGAAGATTAGCCGGGCATGGTGGTGCATGCCTGTAGTCCCACCTACTGGGGAGGCTGAGGCAAGAGAATTGCTTGAACCCGGGAGGTGGAGATTGTATTGAGCCAGGATCACACCATTGTACTCCAGAGCAAGACTCTGTCTCGAAAAAAAAAAAAAAATTGCTAGTCTGATGAATCAAAAACTGTTGTTTTAATATTTTACTTTTGATTTTTTAGACCACTAGTGACATTGAGCATCTTTTCTGTGTTTATTATGAATTGAAATATTTCCTGTGAATCATCTGTTTTCATCCTTTGCCCATTTTTTCATTAGATTGTTTGTCATTTGGGTCCACCTCTGGAAGCCATCTGTTTTATGGTAATCCACTGTTATTTTTTTAAAAATTAGTTATGGGAGACGTTGCATTTAAGCTATTTAACATGCATCCATGAATTTTATAGATGTAACGATGCTGACTGTGGCACCCCCTCAATGGTGATCAGGACGTGAGATAGTGATGGTGATCAGAATGAGAGAATGCTCTAGTAGTTGGGAACGCTGTTGCTCAGGATGAGCACTCTCTCATCCTGGTCACTATAATTGCCCCTCTCCTCTGCTGCCCACATTCATAAAAGCGAAGAAGAAATGTAGGTAAAAGAACACTGAATGAGAGGATAAAAATTGTCGGCCCTTGGATACATGGGTAAGATGGCAGTCCATTGCTGATCCATAGCACGGCTCAGCCCTATTTCATATGAACCCACCACTAAATTTAATCATCTCATGCACTTTATGAAAAGTAAACATATTAAAATATTTTATTAGAAAGATAAATTGGGAGAAATTATTTATATTGTACCAAGTGTACAAAGTTTATGCACAGCAAGTTACACTGATTGAATTTACTAAACACTTTATCAGTAAGTGTACACCTATTATATAAGGAAATATGGAAATAAAACATCAACTTTTTAAAAAAAAAAAAACTAGGGTATATTTTTACCACCAAAAAGTTGAATAAGAATGGATACATGTTTTTTGTTATCCTTTCAACAATACTTGTAAACATCTGGCTAAATCCTGTGTGCCTGTTATGTGTAAATTCCTAGACTCGAGAGAAAAAACTTGTTTCATTGGTTTCCCTAAAATACTCATGCAGATACTGTTGAGTTTTGGTGTGCTCTAAAGTTTACCATTTATATTTTTAATGCCACATAGCCTGACCCTGATATTCAGATTCTATAATGATGTCATGATCTTCTGAATGATTCTCAGTAGTGTACCAATATCACCAGACTTGCTCACCACCACTACCCAGTCAAAAGCATGGACTCACACAATTTAAAGGAAATGTTTCAGTTTGAAAATATATATATTGTCTCCTATGCATGGGGAGATTTCCAGATGATGTGTTTAAATATGGCTCACATGGGTCAGTCTCCCACCAGCCATGACTGTACCATCAGGCATGTATGGACTTGTCCTGGAACACTATGTGTGTCAATTAGATAGCCAGGTCCACTAGGTTTCTTTGCTTTCACAGGGAGTCAAAGAGAAGACATTAGGATTGTGATTGCAAAATGAATTTTAATAAAGAAATGGAAAATATCAGGATAATAATAGTAAGCAATGATTGACCCTTCAGGGTAGGTATTATTACAGAGATAACAATTTTTAAGATGAAGATGCTTCCAAGAATAATTTGCTAAAAGCCTTAGAATTCAGAGGTTTCAGAGCCAGGATTCACATCACTGCCTCTCATGAATTCTGGCCTTCAAGAGAGTTTGGGAAGATAAAAATTAATCTCATTCCTGATCCTCACTTGAAATGAACATATTGCAAATTTTAGGGGAAGGAACCACTAAAATAATCTGTATGCCAAGCTCTAAGAGATCCAGATGTGCTAAAAATCTCAAATTACAAAACAGATTAATTAAGGATACATTTTACATGTTAATAGCAGTGCCAGGGAACCAGAAAAAACCTGGGCATGAAAGGTTTGAGCAGTCAGTCGGCACACCTGGATCAGTGTCTCCTCTGTGAATCAGGCTTTCTTGGGAAAATAGATTTACGGAGATGAAGTTCTTGTAAGCTCCTCTCTACATCTGCTAGTTTCTGTCTTTCAGAAATAATTATATTCTCCCATCTATGTAAAAAGACCTAATTGAGATGGTGTACTTACTATCATCCAGTCATTTACTCTTTCAACGGATATTTATTGAGCAACTACTGTATGTGAGACACTATTCAAATATACATCAAAGAATTAACAGCTTCTTCTCAGGATGTTTATTTATTTTTTCCCCTATCATACTGAAGACTGAATCAATTCACTTCACAATTAATGTAGGAAAATATGGGGAAGAAAAAATATACCTACTCCCATCTTTCTAATTTTGAAAATGTAATAAAAACCAAGATGATCCTTTTTTCTTCCATTCTTACCAACCCACTTTTAATATGGAGTTTTATGACTTTTAGAATGAGAAAGAAACAGATAGAAAATGAGAAAGTGAAAACGAGGGGGGAATCCAAATGAGTCTGTAACTAGTTTTCACCTACTTAGGTGATTCAAAAGAGATCTTGTTATGAAAACCCAAAATAGTGAGTGATCACTATTTTCTTTTCTTCCTCTGTCTTCAAGACCACTAATGTCTTGTCCAGCCCGACAGAGAATGTGATCCCAAATAACAGATGTACCCTGTTGAGGCCAGTGTCTAAAAACATATAGACTCCATAGTGTATATGTGCCACATTTTCTTTATCCAGGATGAAGCTAGAAACCATCATTGTCAGCAAACTAACACAAGAACAGAAAACCAAACACCACATGTTCTCACTCATAAGTGGGAGTAGAACAATGAGAACACATGAACACAGGAAGGGAAACATCACACACCGGGGCCTGTCGGGGGGTGGGGGCTAGGAGAGGGATAGCATTAGGAGAAATACCTAATGTAGATGACGGGTTGATGGGTGCAGCAAACCACCATGGCACATGTAAACCTATGTAACAAACCTGGACATTCTGCACATGTACCCCAGAATTTAGAGTATAATAATAAAAAAAGTTAATTCCAATGTTAGTTATGCATAATTTCTTTCATTTAAAAAAACACATAGACATAGGCTGAAACAAGGAATAAGCAACTGTGTCTCCTTTTGTATTTCGCATTTTAAAAAATCCTCAGAACAAGGTTGGAAAGAGGCATCTCAGAGTTTTCCAGTGGACTTCTCTATTCGTAGTCCTAGACTAATTTAAAGCTCAGTAAGCATGAAGAAATTGGACTAGAAACCTGATTCTGAAACTATCATACATCCAGAAAAGAAATGAAGTAATAAAACCCAGCTGGCCATATATGAATTGTTAAATGTTTACTGACTAAAAGAAAATGGAGAAATATTAGTTGGTAAAAGCGATGTTTTAACCAGTCCAGAAGCTTCTACTCAGGGAACAAAGAAGAAGCAGCCATTTAAAACAGTACTTTGTGTCAGTAAGTTTATTAAATAGGAAGACTGGCAAGCCTGGTTAAAAGTAGACTGTCCGTCCAATTAAATTACAGAATATTAAAAAGGTCAAAGCAATATAGAAGTCCTCTAATTCATACAAAACACCAAAATTCTGATTTCTCATACTCCTGACAAAGATTGTAATTGCGATTTGAAAAGGGTAAAATATTTATCTAGTCCTTTGACAAAGATTGAAATGAGAATGTGGCTGCACAAATGTAACCTCACAAATGTAACGTGAAAACTAGTTTTTATAAAGGCTGAACCAAAACTCCTATATATTTTGTCCCTGCAAGGAGGATCACAAAATGGTTATAACAAAATCATTTCTTTTTTAATCTTTTAATATATATTTAGATGTTATCTCCTTATGTAAAAATTATATGACTTATCTAAAGTCTCCATGAGCTTCTATGTCACATAAGCATTAAGTCTTCATTTATTCTGTATATCATTTTGTGGTTTTCTGTTAAGATTTAGTTTACTTCATATATTGTTAAAGATATTCAAGAATAAGAGCCCTGTAGGTACATCAAATCTTTGGAAAAGATATGGAGTGTAAATTGCAATGTGTACACAATAATGATATGACTTTGTTTGTAATAAACATTTAAAATGACCGACTTTCTCATAAATACACTAAGTAGGATGATCTATGAGATTTCTAATTTATTCTTGTTTAAAATTTAACCATGCTTTTTTAAAGCATATCAATTTTGTTAATACCATGTAATTAAAACACGTCAGTGCACAGCAAGTTTTAGTCTAAATTAATGACTATGAGAATTATTTTAATTAAATAACCAATTATAGAAAAATCGCAAGCATGAGAGCTGACATTTAAATGAATTTCATTTAAATTGCTTCTTAACATTGTCCCATCTAGAACACTAATGCAAAATGAACTATTGTATCAACTTAGATTATCACTATTTTTGTATGCACATAATGTATTCATATTCAATCACTGGAACTGAGTAGAATATTTGGTATTGATCTAAAACTATTAATAAAACACAACAGAATAAGCTAAAGCAAAAACAAACCATCTTTCTTTTTTTTTAATATGGACTTCTAAATGCTATTATAATTCTCACAGGGAAAATATGTTTATGCATTTGGGAATTATACCTAATTAAATCAGGAGACTTTGAGCTCCACTTTTAACTGGATGTACATATACAGCTTCAGTGCTTTGCACATAGTGGGTCTCTATGAATGTTGGTTATCAGTGCTACTATGTGTATTTCTGTCTTTTTTTTTTTCAAATGTACTACTGAGGTATACAGCTTCCCCTTGGGAACTGAAAAATTCAAGATTCGTATCAGATAAGAAAGTTACCTGTTCTATGAGAATTCAGCTGGATATATGTTTACATGTTTGCTTTTATACAGCTCAAACACTACAATGTCATTTTCTCTGCTTGAATAAACTTTTGTTATTACTTTTAGAATATTATTTACATTTTTGCTATTCCTTTCATGTTCATCCTCCCACAAATTTTTTTTAAAGCGAAACAACCGATTATATAATTTTCCCCACTAAAAACCTTTAACTTCATAATACTATTTCTGGGAGAATAGGAGAATATCTGAACAGAAGGCAAATTTATAGAAATTGTGCTGCCTTATTGATTGCAAAATGCAAGTGTGGAAGGCACTATAGAAAAAGTTTTGTTTTGATATGAAATGAGGTTGAACACATTTTGATTCATTGCCAAACCATCAGTAAGATTTTAAAGGAAATGTTTTATCAGGTATACCAATTACTCCTTTGTTTGCTGTCATGTCACACAGTTTGATACAGGAATTATGATTCTAAATGGACTATTAATGCCTTTTAGTTGATTTTTTCGAAGATGAGTTTTATACATCCCTTTGGGAAAAAATCTTATTTATTTAGTAGTTTGCAACCTATCATAAAAGGAGCATTCTCCATGTTTTACTGGAAAAGAGAAAGCAATCGTATTTAGATTTGACTAGTTAATTGTTCTTCTTCACTGGAATGCATTAGGGCATGCAATTTAATTATTATGTTCATACTTGCACACTTCACTTTTTTATCGTCAAAAATTATTTAATATCAGAAAAATGATAATACTTTTCTACATATTTCATCTTGCTATCACTTTAAAAATAAAGAGGAAAGGAAAAGGCTACTGCATTTGTTGTTCATTGATTAACCAGTAATGTTATGTATAAATAATGTATCTGACAGTATGGCAGCCCACTTGGGACATTATGCAATTTACTACAAAATAGGATGCAACATACAACTGAGCAGTGAGAACAAATTAAACATCTTTCCTTGGTAACTTTAGCATTTTTATTAGGTGATAAACATCACAGTGAGAGCAAAGCAGATGTAGTTATTTCAGTAATATTAACCTTAATCGAAAGCTAACTTGACATACAGCATAATACTTTTTCTTTAGAAAATTCTTTTCAATAACACTGGAAACAAAATTTTCTAAAGTCATTATGAGATGATATCTGTAAAAATTAATGATTATCTTGTGTAAAATTTCATCTATACATAGTGAATTATACTATTAATATTGATGAAAAAAATTTAAACATAAATGTAGTGTCTTATAAGCATGAAAAATACCCAAGTATTTTCAATGTTGTGTTTCTTTTGTCTTAACAAACACGTCCTACTGTGTTATTTGACTATGTGTGAATTTTCTTTTTTCAAGACTGTGTTAATATAATCCTCAAACTATTTTAGAAGCAACTAAATAGTGAATAAAATGAAGAGTAGAAATGTAATTAGCAATCAACATCCATTTCCCCTTCTTTCTTGTTTTAGTCCATCATTTATTCATGGAGATAGAGGTGAAAAACTCAGTCCTTCAAGGAATTAACAATTGTGTGGTTGACAACAGATGTTAAAGTCCATATAATATACCAGATGTGTTGTTGTAACAAATCCATCCTTAGTATACAGCAGTGAACAAAACAGATTCTGCCCCACATCATTTTTATATTCTAACAGAATGGAATAATCCATAAACAACAAGCATAAGAAATACATTGGTTATATCACACGTTGTAAGGGGAAAAGTGCAATGATAAAAAGGAAAAGAAAGTAGCTGAAGGTAAAGTGGATGGGGGAGGATGGCTGTGAAAGCGGCCGGTGGGGTAGGCTTCATTGAGAAAGGGATACTGGAGGAATGATTGAAGCAGGTGACAAGTTAGCCTTACCTGGGAGAGAAGTGAACCAGCCAGAGGGAACAGTAAGTATAACGTTCCTGTTGGGATTCTGCTTGGCATGTCTGAGGAACTGTAAGGAAGCTAATGTGGCTAGAACAGAGTAAGCAAAGTCAGAGAAGAACTATGAAAGGAGCTGGGATGCCAGATCATATAGGGCTTGATGGGCCATTGTAAGGAATCTGGACTTCATAAGAAATGGGGAGCCAAGGCAGGGTTGTGAGCACAAGATTGACATGATCTGACTTACATTTATAGGATCACCCTGACTTCTTACTGGTAATTCACTGGAGGAGATCAAAGGTGTGCTAGTCTGCTAGAGCTGTCAAAACAGAATACCACAGACTGGGTGGCTTAAAGAACAGAAATTTATTTTTTCAAAGTTCTTGAGGCTAGAAGTCCAAGAACAAGAGGCCAACAGAGTCAGTGTCTGGTGAGGCCTCTCACCTTGGCCTACAGGCAGGCATATTCTTTCTGTGTCTTCTCATGGCCTTTGTCATGTGCGCTCACTTTTGATGTCTCTTCCTCTTTGTTTAGGGAAACCAGTCCTGCTGGATTATGGCCCTTTCCTTATGACCTTGTTTAACTTCAATCACCTCCTTAAAGGTCCTATCTCAAAGACAGTCACATTGGGGTGTTAGGGCTTCAACACATGAATTCGGTGGGGACACACTTCAGTCTATAACAAAGAATAAAAGAAATGAAACTATTACAGCAAATCAGGTGAAAAATCATGTCAACTCAAATCATGATGGCAATAGTGGAGGTGCTGAAAAGTGATTACGTTCTAGAAATATTTTGAAGCTAGACTGAAAAGGATTTCCTGATTTATTGGAGGTAAGGCATGAGTGAGAAAATTAAGGTAAAGATAACTCAAAGGTTTTTGCCATGAACAATTAGAAGAATTGAGTTGCCATCCCTTAAGACTGATTAGGTTGCTGAAGGAATAGATTTGGGGCAGGAGGCAATCAAGAGTTCAGAATTGGATGTGTGGTGTGAGAGAAGTCTTTATTACATGAAGTAGTGGAAATGTGAAGGAGGCGGTTGGACTTATCAGTTTGGAAAGAGTTGGAAAGAATCTTGGGTAGAATGAAAACAGAAAAGTGGAAATCTGTGACATATAGGTGGTATTTAAAGCCAGGAGACCGGAGATAGCAAGAGTGTGTGTAGATGAAAAGGAGATGAGTCCAAATATCTGTCATCCACAGTTAAGAAGTCTGAGGAAGGAAATGAACCAGCAAAAAAGGGTGAGAAGGCAAGAGATCAGAAGAGTGGAAGGAAAGCCAGCTAAGTGTATAGAAAGCCAATAGAAGAAAGTAAATCAAGGAAGAGGGATCAATTGTTCCAAAGGCTTCTAACAGTTGAATGAGATGAGGGGTTGAGGAATGGCCACTGGATTTAGCAGCAAGGACTTTCACCAGATCAGTTTCACTTGGAGTAAGTTTAAGAGAGAATGGGAGGAGAGAGCTCAGATAAAATAAAAACAGACAACATTTTCCAAATAATTTTGCCTAAAAGGGAAGCAGAAAAATGGGCTGTCTGGAGGTAGGGATGATTAAGTAAAGGGTATAATTTTAGAATAAGAGAAATTACATCAGGATGTTTATTTACAATCAGAATAACCCAAGTAGAGAATGAAACACTGATGATAAAGAAGAGAGACAGAGGATAGACAGTGTTGTTCTAGACAGTGTGAGAAGAGGTGGGTCGTAGGCAGAAGTGATGGGGCTGTACAGGGAAACACAGATAGTTCTGTTCGTGGTATCGAGCAGGAAGCAGAGAACCTGGGTGCAGATGCTGGTGTATGGTCAATGTGATAAAAACCTAAAGAAATTTTCCTCTTATTGCTTCAATTTTCTCAGCAAAATAGGAAACATTGGACACAAATTCTAGCCCTAATTAAGGATGGCTTTCAAAGCACTTGACCTCAGGGTTTGGAAAGGTCTACAGCTGTTGGTCAAGTGAACAAAGGATGACCGACTAGTTGGAGGTGTTCACAGGCAGAGGAGAGTGCATCTGGGGAGTGATAGTAACTTGGATTTACATGGCTCTTTACTATTCACAAAATATATTTTATCATTATTTCTCACAACGGCCTTTTGAAAAAGGTATTAGTGCTCCTATTACACAGAAGAGGAAACTGAACCTCTGTATTAGTCTGTTCTCATGCTTCTAATAAAGACATACTCGAGACTGGGTAATATATTTTAAAAAGAGGTTTAATTGACTTACAGTTCCACATGGCTGGGGAGGCCTCACAATCATGGCAGAAGGCGAATGAGAAGCAAAATCACGTCTTACATGGCAGCAGGCAAGAGAGCTTGTGTAGGGGAACTCCCCTTTATAAAACCATCAGATCTCGTGAGTTTTATTCACTATCACCAGAACAGCATGGGAAAGACCCGCCCCCATGATTCAGTTACCTCCCACCAGGTACCTCCCATGACATGTGGGAATTATGGAAGCTACAATTCAAGATGAGATTTTGGTGAGGACACAGCCAAACTATATCAGCCTCAGACTAAAGGCCATTTGCCAATAAATAAGTAGCAGGAATCTGAACTTCTAGAAGGAATTCTTCCTTGAAGATATCTTAAATATTAAACTTTTAAAAGACGTTGATCAGATATAACATTGTTTATTAGAGAAGACAATTCACCATTATGACCAAAACAGAAAATATATTACATCAAATGAAAAAGGGAAAGAAAGGCCAAGAGAACACATTTAGAGCGTTCTCCAGGAGATGAAAGCTGAGCAGTTGAATTCAAAACTACTTGGCTCTGAGACCTGAGAAGCAGCTAATGAAGAACCAAGAAAAACTAAAGAAATAAAGGCCTAGAAAGTGCAGCTGTGTTTCTTCTGCCTCTTTTGGATTCAGTCATGATAATAAAACAGATTATTTTTGCATTGTTTCTTTTTCTTCATGTTTTGGTCATTGTCCCATTCTAGAAGATCTTATTTTAGGAAGAAAGTTATAGCCACAGCAATCTAGGGTATGAACATTGATGACATAATCCTCACAAACAGGTTGACAGGAAACAGTTCAGTCAATTTGATTCAGGAAGCCATTTTCCCCATTGGTAATAACTGTCCCCCTTCCTCTCTTCCTTACGCTCAGCTAGGATTTTTTTTTTCATAATTAATTCCCAAATACTGAGCATTCTCATGTGTGTAATGCTCTATAGGTTGTAAAGTGTGTTCACATCCATTATCTCATTTCTTCCTCACCACAGCATAGCAGGCAACAGTTTGTCCAGACCCCTACAGTTACGGTTTTTGGATAAGAGAAGGGACCACAGCTGTCATGTTCATCAATGCACTGCCAGCATGCAGCCTGATGCAGAATGGAAATTCATCTAATATTGAGTAGGGCTGTAGGAATCAGACAAGCATCATTCCCATTTCACAGATAAAACTGAAGCTCCAAATTACAGTTAGATGTCAACTCATAGAGGCAGAGAGTAGAATTGTGGTTACAAGGGTGTGGGGCATGGGGAGCTGTTGGTGAAAGGGTACCAAATTTCAGTTATGCGAGATGAATAAGTTCTGCAGATCTAATGTATGGCATGGTAACTATATGTAACAATACTGTGTTTTATACCTGAAATTTGCAAAAAGGGTAGACTCTGTCTTCTCACCACACACACACACACGCACACACACGCACACACATACATGTATCCTGTAAGGTGATGGACATGTTTATTAGCTTGATTGTGGTGATCATTTCACAATGTATACATATATCAAAGCATCAAATTGTATACCTTAAATATATACAATAAAAATTTTAAACATAAAAAGAAATTGTATTTAGAAATAAGGTTAAGTGATCTGCTATAGTATCATGCTATATACTAAATGACTGTACTCCCTATTAAACTTCTTGAAATGTCATTAGTTTGAGCTTCTACCAGGAAAATAGGAACTTACGTGTTTATGGAGAGACAGATTAGATAATATATTATCTTCACAACCAGGTGCATAGGTAGGAAGCTTTGAGAAATCGGTCTTGTTATACAATTGACATAACCTAAGGTAATCTTTCAAAATTCAGTTAATAAAATTGTCCCTATTTTAACCTGACAAAATAGACAGATATTTCTTTTTTAGCTTAAAGTACAGCATGATTCTGTACTAACTCTTCTTTGGATTCTTTTTTAAACATATGTTTATCATTTATAGGTTATCTAAGGATACAAATTGACTAGTATCTAAAGGAAAAGAGTTATCAGAAAATTTGAATTATACTTATGCTTGCACTTCTATTCACAAAGGTAAGTCCCTGTTCACGTTTTCTATTGCAATTACAGCTTTTGGAAAATTAAAATCCTGATTGAGACTGATCACCAGCTAAGATATACTAGACCCATGAAATGCAAGTGAAATAACAGAAATCTTTATGTAAAACACTCTTTTTAGAAAAGAAGTGTTGACACATAGTGCAATAGTGTTTTCTTATTCTAAAAGCCAAAATTTGGTGTTTTGTCATCATTCTTTCAGCATTTTAGATTGTATTCCGTTTATCATCTATCAATAATTGACAACACCTAACACGGACTCTACATGTGTGTGTCATACACATGTCCAAGGTGACTTCTCATGTCACGTTGTTGTTTCGGATCCTACCACTTGATGGCAGATATGGTAAAAGTCAGTTTAAAAAGGGGGAAGGGGAGCCCAAATGCACAGAAACCTTGTTGGAAAAGCAGAGTCCCCATACCTGTGGATCTCCACGTGGTTCTCTTCAGGGATTCATAATTGAGATGCCACCCAGAACGATACCAGGCTGATGGGATGAACGTGTGTGGCAAATGGGAAGCAAGACAATGCCAGGAGGCCGGTGATAGAAACGGAGAGAGAGGGAGGAAGTCATGGGAAGGAATTCATGACATGACATTCCTAGTGAAATAACCTCATGATTACTAAACGTCCTTCTTCTTAGTTTTATGATGGAGCATCTGCAAAGAAAGAATCTAGCCTTCAAATATCTATCTACAGCTCTCTGTTTGTCTCGATATATACACACACATACGTATATTATATTTTGTATGTTATATCATATATATATACATGTATCTTGAATTCAGCTACAAGTCATGGTATGACATTAATATTGAAGTAATCAGCACTGGAAACTCTGTTTGTTAGTTTTATAAGGGAGCATCTATATAGAGGAGGGAGAACAAATTTAGCCTTCAAATATCCATCCATGCCTCTCTGTCTGTATCTATGCAGACACAGGTACATCCATACTATATGGTATCATACTTTAATCCAAAAAAGAAATACCTACTTTGTGAGGTTAAAATAAAGACAATTTTATTAACTGAAAGTCTTAAAAGGTTCCTTAAGTTATGGCAATAGAATAATAAGTCTGATTTCTCAAAGCGTCATACCTAAGCATGTGGAAATGGATATTTTGTTATACTAATGATCAGGACCAGCTAAATAATTTTTCGAGCCTAGCACAAAGTGATAATGGGGGTACCTGGGTCAGAAGGTGGGAAAAAATGATGTTAAGGATGTTAAAATGTTACCCTGCTTTGTTTATTCCAGTCTCCCTCTTGACTTATGGTGATGGATTTTATTTGCTACTTAATGTCATTCTACATAATGAAAAATTAAAATTCCAAATTATTAGCGTAAATTTTACCATTCGTCTTTGTTTTGTGCAATGACAGTTTTTTTTTTTCTTTTTTTATTATACTCTAAGTTCTAGGGTACATGTGCACAATGTGCAGGTTTGTTACATATGTATACATGTGCCATGTTGTTGTGCTGCACCCATTAACTTGTCATTTACATTAGGTATATCTCCTAATGCTATCCGCCCCCACTTCCCCCACCCCATGATAGGCCCCGGTGTGTGATGTTCCCCTTCCTGTGTCCAAGTGTTCTCATTGTTCAATTCCCACCTATAAGTGAGAACATGCGGTGTTTGGTTTTTTGCCCTTGCGATAGTTTGCTGAGAATGATGATTTCCAGCTTCATCCATGTCCCTACAAAGGACATGAATTCATCCTTTTTTATGGCTGCATAGTATTCCATGATGTATATGTGCCACATTTTCTTAATCCAGTCTATCATTGCTGGACATTTGGGTTGGTTCCAAGTCTTTGCTATTGTGAATAGTGCCACAATAAGCATATGTGTGCATGTGTCTTTATAGCAGCATGATTTATAATCCTTTGGGTATATACCGTGTAATGGGATGGCTCACTCAAATGGTATTTCCAGTTCTAGATCCTTGAGGAATCGCCACACTATCTTCCACAATGGTTGAACCAGTTTACAGTCCCACCAACTGTGTAAAAGTGTTCCTATTTCTCCACATCCTCTCCAGCATCTGTTGTTTCCTGACTTTTTAATGATCGCCATTCTAACTGGTGTGTGATGGTATCTCATTGTGCTTTTGATTTGCATTTCTCTGATGGCCAGTGATGATGAGCATTTTTTCCAGTGTCTGTTGGCTGCATAAATGCCTTCTTTTGAGAAGTGTCTGTTCATATCCTTTGCCCACTTTTTGAATGTGTTGTTTGTTTTTTTTCTTGTAAATTTGTTTGAATTCTTTGTAGATTCTGGATATTAGCCCTTTGTCAGATGAGTAGATTGCAAAAATTTTCTCCCATTCTGTAGGTTACCTGTTCACTCTGACTGTAGTTTTCTTTTGCTGTGCAGAAGCTCTTTAGTTTAATTAGATCCCATTTGTCAATTTTGGCTTGTGTTGCCATTGCTTTTGGTGTTTTAGACATGAAGTCTTTGCCCATGCCTATGTCCTGAATGGTATTGCCTAGGTTTTCTTCTAGGGTTTTTATGGTTTTAGGGCTAACATTTAAGTCTTTAATCCATCTTGAATTAATTTTTGTATAAGGTATAAGGAAGGGATCCAGTTTCAGCTTTCTACATATGGCTAGCCAGTTTTCCCAGCACCATTTATTAAATAGGGAATCCTTTCCCTATTTCTTGTTTTTGTCAGGTTTGTCAAAGATCAGATGGTTGTGGATGTGTGTTATTATTTCTGAGGGCTCTGTTCTGTTCCATTGGTCTATATCTCTGTTTTGGTACCAGTACCATGCTGTTTTGGTTGCTGTAGCCTTGTAGTATAGTTTGAAGTCAGGTAGCGTGATGCCTCCAGCTTTGTTCTTTTGGCTTAGGATTGACTTGGCAATGTGGGCTCTTTTTTGGTTCCATATGAACTTTAAAGTAGTTTTTTTCAATTCTGTGAAGAAAGTCATTGGTAGCTTGATGGAGATAGCATTGAATCTATAAATTACCTTGGGCAGTATGCCCATTTTCACGATATTGATTCTTCCTATCCATGAGCATGGAATGTGCTTCCATTTGTTTGTGTCCTCTTTTATTTCATTGAGCAGTGGTTTGTAGTTCTCCTTGAAGAGGTCCTTCACATCCCTTGTAAGTTGGATTCCTCGGTATTTTATTCTCTTTGAAGCAACTGTGAATGGGAGTTCACTCATGATTTGGCTCTCTGTTAGTCTGTTATTGGTGTATAAGAATGCTTATGATTTTTGCACATTGATTTTGTATCCTGAGACTTTGCTGAAGTTGCTTATCAGCTTAAGGAGATTTGGGGCTGAGACGATGGGCTTTTCTAAATATACAATCATGTCATCTGCAAACAGGGACAATTTGACTTCCTCTTTTCCTAATTGAATACCTTTTATTTCTTTCTCCTGCCTGATTGCCCTGGCCAGAACTTCCAACACTATGTTGAATAGGAGCGGTGAGAGAGGGCATCCCTGTCTTGTGCCAGTTTTCAAAGGGAATGCTTCCAGTTTTTGCCCATTCAGTATGATATTGGCTGTGGGTTTGTCATAAATAGCTCTTATTATTTTGAGATACATCCCATCAATACCTAATTTATTGAGAGTTTTTAGCATGAAGAGCTGTTGAATTTTGTCAAAGGCCTTTTCTGCATCTATTGAGATAATCATGTGTTTTTTGTCTTTGGTTCTGTTTATATGCTAGATTACTTTTATTGATTTTCATATGTTGAACCAGCCTTGCATCCCAGTGATGAAGCCCACTGGATCATGGTGGATAAGCTTTTTGATGTGCTGCTGGATTCGGTTTGCCAGTATTTTATTGAGGATTTCTGCATCAATGTTCATCAGGGATATTGGTCTAAAATTCTCTTTTTTTGTTGTGTCTCTGCCAGGCTTTGGTATCAGGATGATGCTGGCCTCATAAAATGAGTTAGGGAGGATTTCCTCTTTTTCTGTTGATTGGAATAGTTTCAGAAGGAATGTTACCAGCTCCTCTTCATACCTATGGTAGAATTCGGCTGTGAATCCATCTGGTCCTGGACTTTTTTTGGTTGGTAGGCTATTAATTATTGCCTCAATTTCAGAGTCTGTTATTGGTCTATTCGGGGATTCAACTTCTTCCTGGTTTAGTCTTGGGAGGGTGTATGTGTCCAGGAATTTATCCATTTCTTCTAGATTTTCTAGTTTATTTGTATAGAGGTGTTATAGTATTCTTGGATGGTAGTTTGTATTTCTGTGGGATCGGTGGTGATATCCCCTTTATAATTTTTTATTGTGTCTACTTGATTCTTCTCTCTTTTCTTCTTTATTAGTCTTGCTAGCGATCTATCAATTTTGTTGATCTTTTCGAAAAACCAGCTCCCGGATTCATTGATTTTTTGAAGGGTTGTTTGTGTCTCTATCTCCTTCAGTTCTGCTCTGATCTTAGTTATTTCTTGCCTTCTGCTAGGTTTTGAATGTGTTTCTCTTGCTTCTCCAATTGTTTTAATTGTGATGTTAGGGTGTCAATTTTAGATCTTTCCTGCTTTCTCCTGTGGGCATTGCAATGATAGTTTTAAATACAAATATAGAAACATTTGACTTGTATTCTGGGTCACCACAATTATATATTTTGTGTTTTGTAGCTCATTAAGACATACGTATTTTATTCTTACCAATATAGTGAAGAAATTCCATAGAACTAACTGAACTATTTTTTGTTTCACTGTTTTGTTTTGATATGTGCATATTTTCTACCTTTAGCTTACTGATGAGTAAGGAAGGATTGAAAGGAAAGGTAACTATGGATTGCTGTATGTTTCTCTTTCTTTCAGAGTCATCATTTTCAGCATATGTAGTTGACCAATACATAAAAGAAACATGAATAAGAAAGAATACAGAGTTTTTAGTCATTTGTGTTTGTTAGAAAGTCATTTGCCCTTCTTTCTACTTTTGAAGCATGTTCAGATTTAAATGGAATATTAGGTCTCCTGGTGATGTCAGTACTCCCATTTATTGAATTGTACATGTAACACACCCTGGACGTAACTGAGTCTTGCTCCATGAGAATTTGGCACTGATGGAGTACTGCATGACAATGTATGAAATATCTAAAAATGGGTTGACAAGGAATGGGACTTCCATATCAAACACGTCTGTCCTCTGCTCATTCACATGCTCCACTGTCCCATCTGACTTCTCTTACAAAACACAAGTTTGAAGAGAAAAGTATTAAAACTCACAAGACATTAAAGCAGAGCATTAAACCAAGCATGGGTTCCTTCTGAACACAGGGCACTGTGCAACTGTATAGATTTTACATCTTGGAAGCTGGCCTTGACAATGTTACTCAATTTTTTTGAAATATGAAAAAATAATCATACAGTGGCTGCCATCAATAAATGTTTTGAAGGATTTTTCAACTATTTCACAGAATTTTCCTTCAATTTTTTTCAAACCCAAGAATAGGAATTTACCTGTCTTTGAAAGACTTCACCTTAACATTCATTAAAGTCATTTCTATGCATGTAACAAATACTCACATGTACCCCATAAATATGTAAAATAATGTATATTAATTTTTTAAAAGGCCATTTTCTTTCTGGAAGCACATGCAGTTTCAGTGTTCCCAATTGTCCATTTGCTTGCCTCCCTGGAGGGTTTTGCACCTGGGGGCAATGCACCTTAGTAAGAAATAAGACCAGTGAGAGTATGCCTGCTTTTGTGAAGCTAGCTAAAGGGCATAATGAAAGGGGAGATGGAAAAGAGAAACTTGCCCTTCTTTATGGGCTTATTTTCAGGCAAATCAATTGGAGAAAAAATTATATACAGAAGTTGATGATTTGGAAATTGATTCCCTTAAAACTATGTGCACCTGGGTACCCTTTAGAATGTCTTCACATGATTCCAGTGTAATGTAGTTCCTCAGTTAGAAGGTTGGTTAGGGAAGTAAAAACAAATCCATAATTTATATAAAAAAGAAACAATAAAAATCTTAGCAAAATTTAAGTTGTACATAGAAACTTCTGATTTTATCCCCAAACTTGAGTACAATAAATCCTTGTTAGAAGAATTAAAAGAATTAGATTTGGCCATTTAGCTGAGGAATGACACAGATTCTGGGGTTTCATTGCTCATAACTCTGGAGAATGTGGCTGAGGAAGTTAAATATCATTGAATTCTCAGAAATAAAATCTCTAGTATTCTTGGCATAATAATACATGTGTTTATCTTTTAGACTCAGGTAGTTTTTTAATTGAGCACATTGTTTATATAGGACATCAAATGTAAAAATCCAAGTTTAAAAAGTTTCTTGGTAAAGGCCTGTCTTTAGAATTTTTTAAGACACATACTCACTGATGAGTTCTCATCGTTAACACTTTATCTACTTATTTGTACTCTGTGGGTAATATCTTATGTAGATGAGCCTAATGTATATATATTCTTGCCTATATTTTAAAGGACTGTCATATACTATTTTTCTGAAACTGAAAAAGGCTTGCATTACATTTATTTAAATTTTGTTCTAGTATTCTCTCTGATAAGTAACAATTTTGTTTTCAAGATAATATTCTGCACAAGAATAAATGAACTTCAGGTTCTGCAATCCACAATTTATCACAGAGCCCTTTTTTATGCAGCACGGAAAGACTGAGCACCTAATATGTGTCAGAGGCACTGTATGCTGTAAGTGCACACAGTGGTAGCATACAGTGGTAATAACATGGAGAGTTTTTGTAGCCTTGGCTGTAGAGATCTGGGATGACCTAGGAATGTTTGCAGCTTTTATGGACCTTTCCTTAGTCTTTAAGTCAGTGAACTAACTAAGCTGCAGAAGCTCATAATATAGGAACTGTTTATTGTTGTTCATACAGAATTTCCATTCTAATACCATTCAAGTGACAATGTTTATAGGTATAGTCTCCTGAAGGATTAGAAAAATGATTTCAGCTTGTAATACCAGCAATTTGGGAGGCCAAGGTGGGTGGATCACTTGTGGTCAGGAGTTCAAGACCAACCTGGCCAACATGGTGAAACACCGTCTCTACTAAAAATACAAAAATTAGCTGGGCATGGTGGCACATGCCGGTAATTCCAGCTATTTGGGTGGCTGAGGCATGAGAATTGCTTGAACGTGGGAGGCGGAGGTTGCAGTGAGCTGAGATTGTGCCACTGCACTTCAGCCTCGGTGACAGAGCAAGACTGTCTCAAAAAAAAACAAAAAAAGAAAAGAAAAGAAAAAAAAAAGAAAAATGATTTCATATGAAATAAACACACCAATGTCTTTTAGATCCCATTCTTTTTTTAAAAAAATAGATTTAAGGGTACAAGTGCAACTATATTACATGGATATATTGCATAGTGGTGAAGTCTGGCCTTTTCGTGCACCCATCATTTGAATAGCGTATACGGTGCCCAATAGGTAGTATTTCATCCCTTAACCGCCTCTCACTCTCCTACCTCCGGGAGTCTCCAATATCTATTATTTCACTCTTTATGTCTGTGTGTACCTGTTGTTTAGCTCCCACTTATAAGTGAGAACATGCGGTTTTTGACTTTCTGAGTCATTTTACTTAGGATAATGGCATGCAGTCCCATCATGTTGCTGCAAAAGTTCATTTTATTCTTTCTTATAGCTGAGTAGTATCCCATTATATATATATTTAAATTTATATATAATATTATATATATTATATTTTATATATATATATATATATGATGGACACTAACATTTATTCCATGACTTTGCTGTTGTGAATAATGCTGTGATAAACATACAAATGCAGATGTCTTTTTGAGACCTGCATTTTGTGGTAGATACCCTGTAGTGGGATTGCTGGAGGGATTGGTAGTTCTAATTTTAGTTCTTTAAGGAATCTCCATACTGTTTTCCATAGAGGTTGTTTTAATTTACATTCCCACTAACATTATATAATCGTTCCCTTTTCTCCACATTTTTGCCAACATCTGTTCCTTATATTTTAATCATTTGAAGTTGTTTTTGGATGAGATATCTACATACCACCCTAATGTTGAAAATAGGAGAGAAAAGTATTTTTTTCTTTGTTGATGAAATGGCTTGATTGTCATGTACTAGAAATGACCTCAACACATAATTGATCCTGTCTTTTAATTATTGTCAGAAATAGTGGCATAAGATCCACTATTCAAAACTCAAATCATAAGTTTTGGCAGATGTCCTCTAGCTGTAATTGGCTTCTATCCAATACTTCCACGTAACAGGTCAAATCATTCAGTCATCTATGAATATATTTGGCCAATTAATCTATCTTGAAGAGTCACCAGGAGTTACATTGCTTAAAATGAGATATGTTTTATAGATATTTTTGTGAGATATTTTATGTCTATGGTGTGGAGTAGAATGGATATTGGTAACCACCACCTTGAAATTAATCTGGGCTATATGTCTAATTTTTGAAGCAGAGGCAGAGTTATTTTTGAGAAAAATCTCAACCCTTCTCTCAGTCATTCCTCTGGCCCACTTCCAAGCAAAGGTGACATGGCCAGTTTTCAAAAATGTATTTTATGCCTATTCTGTGTTCATCAAGTGTCAGGCACATAACTCCACTTTAAAATTGCAACATCGAATTTTACTCTTTTTGTCAAACAATTTTAACCTTGAACTCTCTGGTGTCCAAATCTTCCCAAGGATTCATTTCAAGAAACAATATTTATGAAAGAGATATGATCCACAGATTATTGTAGGTATTCTTAATTTCATTCTGGGGTCAGGCCAGCTACATATTTATAACATATTGTTTTGTGATAATAAAGATTGCTTTTACCACATTTTTTTTCAGGAGAATGGCATTGACATCATTAGGGGACATAATAAAAAACATAATAAGAAACAGCAGTCATTAGCAGGGCTATCCCTAGGGATAATTGAGGGCATTTTCACTTTTATCAAGCATAAAGGAGATCTCATAACACTGTTTCCCTTACAAAAATTTTCTCTCCCTTAAGGAACTGTGATCCAATTTCTTTTTTTGGAAAACAGCTTACAACTATTAACTAGAATTTTTGGTATACATGCTTGTGTACTAACCTTACTTCTGGCTTTATTTATTTATTTATTTGAGATGGAGTTTTACTCTTGTTGCCCAGGCTGGAGTGCAATGGCGTGATCTCGGCTCACTGCAACCTCTGCCGCCTAGGTTCAAGTGATTCTCCTGCCTCAGCCTCCCGAGTAGTTGGAATTACAGGCATGCGCCACCACACCCAGCTAATTTTGCATTTTTAGTAGAGATGGGGTTTCTCCATGTTGGTCAGGCTGGTCTCAAACTCCTGACCTCAGGTGATCCGCCCACCTCGGCCTCCCAAAGTGATGGGATTACAGGCCTGGCCTCATTTACTTTTTTATTCAATTTCCTCATCTCTTTTTTTATCCTATTCCGTGTCATGTGTTGTAGTAATGTGATAATATATATGTAATATAAATTTCAAATAAAATATTTTCATAGCTATATATTAAATAAACAGAAACGTTCAGGATTTCAGAAATAGAGCCATTTCTTCTGTGGTTAGATTGTGAAAGGTGATAATAGAATTTGGTTAGTAGCAAAGAGTGGAGCTGAAGTTCTTTAGAGGGTCAAGTGACACAAGCTACTGCATTAGTTTTATTATTCAGGAATCTAGAAGCTGCTTAAGATGATAACAGCAGGTAGAGTAGAAAGGAGCACACTTGGTTAACTGTATCAGTGTTTGAAGATCATCATTGGGTGCCTGGAAGCTCATATAAGAAAAATGAGAGAGTTGTAACACTCACAGTTAATGGCATGGGCAAATTTGATGTAAGAGGGCAAAAGTATTTTGAGAAAAGATGTTTAGAACATAGCGGATTTCCGTAGGAAACAGTGAAAAGATTGGTGTAGGTACGGGTGAGGAAGAGCATATCAGAGTGAGAAAGGGAGTCAGAAAGGTTAGTGCTTGTGTGTGGTGGAGGCATCCCACATTTATGCAGACTTTAGATGATAAAGATAGAAGGTCTGTATAGAACAAACTGATCTCAGTGCAAATCGTATCAGGACCTGGTTCCTATAGCCATCACCTCGGGTCTTGACTGGCTACAAAGACATTGAAATTGGCATATCCAACATTCCATTTCCTACTTAATCTGTGCTTGCAGGTATATGGACATATCTGTTACCTTCATCAATTCTCTTAAGCTTCTCATTCTCTCCCAGAAATTTACACATCTAGAATCCAAACAAAGGAAGAAAAATTCAAATTGTGCTGATTGAAAAATTTACAAAAGCAAAATATTGATATCCCTTGCATGTGCATCTATCCAGTGCCTTTTACTCAGCTAGACCCCTCCTATAGACAGGACCAGTAAGAGGAAGCTCTGTGCATCATCCCAGCTTGGTTTCAGCCCAAGTTCTATGTCTTCTTGCCCTGTTCTTGCCCCATTCCTTACCTCTAACTCCACTCCTGAGTTTGTCTAGCTCCTGACCTTTTAGATTTCATCTTTTAGTCCAGACCCTAAATTTATTCCTTAGAGCTGATGACAGATTTATTGTCCTAGTATGATCTTTTGTGCTCCCATCTCAAATACAATTTTATGCTGATCTTTGTCTATATTCACTTCTGGACATACACACACCAGGTAGCTCCCCTCCCAATCAAAACTGCTACTGGACACTCACCTAGCCACAGTGGTCAGAGTTAAACACTTCACCATTTTATGGGCCTAATAAACAAATCCCCTCTGTCTCTAATCTAGTTCTTCATTTTCAACATCATATTCACTCAACCCTCTGCTCTTGTCTAAGTGATCTGCTAATCTGATAATACAATCTATCCAAATGTGGCACTAGTTCATGTGCTAATGTCTCCTAAGGGTTAAATATATTTTAAAATTTGATCTTCTCTGGATTTTGTCATAAAAGTGTTCAAATTTCTATTAGTGACAGTAGGACAAGTAATTTGGTGGTAAACAGGGCCTTTGGGGCTACTAAACCTTTCAGGATAGAGAGCCACCCCCTCCGCATTCACAGTGAGTCCTTTGTTTCACCTGTTTTTGCCCCCTGCCGTATTGGAGTTCTGAGGTAACCACAGGCAGGGAATCAGATGGGGGTTTTGAAATAATAAAATAATAGACATGACTAGAAATGAACACTATTATTTGGTTGTTGGTATATTCTTGTAAACAGATTATATAGCTAAGTCTGAAAGTTCGGGAGTATTTAGAGTAATAACAATTAAATTATTAATATGTCTGGAATGTTTTATACAATTAACAAATCAATTAGTTTTCATATCCAAAAGTTACAGTGAAAAAAATAAAACTGAAAAAGTTTAAATAAACTGCTTACATCACAAGGTCTACTACAAAGAATACCTTTCATTTATTCTGCATTTGTCATTCTGAGACTTTGCTGCGTTCACTCATTTAATTGTGACAACATTTCTATGACGTGCTTACTTAGATATCTCCATTCACCTGTGAGTAAAATCAGGGAACAGAGAAGTTAAGTAACTTGCCCAGCACACTCAGGTAATAAATAATAAGGCAGGGCTCAAATTCAGGCAGTCTCGCTCAAATGTCACATTGTAATCCCTCTAGCAGGCTGCCCAGGTAGCAGGCTGCCCAGGTAGGAGACTGTGAGATTGAGATGCCTTCCATCTCCATCCTCCTGCTCTTTCTAGCAAGCAGAAGACCTAATCACAGTACATCTGTTCCTCTTTCTCCCTGTGAGGAAGCCCTCTATGAATTGGGAAAGGTGTGGTGCTTTGTTGGTACTCAGACAAAAATAAAGAGAAAAGTGAATAATGACTATTAATAAAACTTAATCCCAGGAAATGCCACTTGCCTGCTGTAAGTGTGTATTGCTCCTCGGTATCATTGAAAGATAAACACGTGGCCCTCACAGGAAGCTATTTGGTTTGGGTAGCAATGATTTTTGACACTCAGGAAACTTGCAGTGCATAGAGAAACGTAAAGAGCGTCTCACTGTACTTCTTGGTGGTGATAAAATGCTCCATAAATAAACATTTCACTTTGTTTCCTTCTTAGTAAAATTATCTTTGCTGCTTTGATAGATTTTTCTTGTATTTAGGGTAACCTGTCCTAACCTCTGTTGGAACGAAATGAGAAATACTGCCTATATACAAGATAAGACAAATCTAATAGTTGTGTTTGAAAACATCAAATAGCAGTGGGCTCAAGATGTGTGATATAAAGCTATCAATTAATTTTGTTGTAACTGTATGCACCTGTGAACAACTCCTTAATTAAAGAGGCGAACAGAAATCTCTCACAATAATACCTCACATTACTTGCACTTATGTGACTGTCAATTAGCTAGAGTGGATAAACACAATTGGAAGCATGCCATGTGGACGTCTGGTAAAGAAAAGAAGAAAAAAAGAGAAAGATATAAGCAGGAGCTACGTGAATAAAGAAAAGAGGACCCACAGACAAATATGGACAATTCTCTATGGGATAAATATCCATTTCAATAAAGGAAATGAAAGTAGATTCTTTATACTGAAAGAACCAAACTCCCTCAATCACTGGAACAAAGAAAATGAAGCTTTCATACACAAATATACATCAAAAGAAAAAAGAGCCTGAGCATCTGGGCTGCTTGTGAACATGAGCTTAGTGCTGGTGTTTTATTTCTGTATAAAAGAAAGCAAGGCGAATCCCTAGCTACTTGTCTCCGAAGATGATAATATTCTACCTCAAGCTCTCTCCCCACAATTTTACTCTGTCCACAATTCTTTAGTCTTAAAAGAAAAAAAAAAATAAAAACTGTGGAAAGGTGTTGAGGGAAAGAAGCTTAAAACTTGTGAGAAGAGAATGTCAAGGTTTCCTCCGGGAAGAAAAAGAGATGGATTGTACAAGTTGGAGATTTCTAGTTGTCAGCTTTGGCTCTCCGATGATATACTTTGCTAATTGAAGGAAAAGGACTGTGGAGTTATGAGATAGAAAATTGAACAGGCAACATTTGAATTATGATGAAATTATAGCCCACCGCTAAAAGCCTCCTTCAACCTTTGCCGTTGAAGAGAGTAGTGAAATTGTTACTACTTTAATCCAGGTACTCCTGAGAAAGTTTCAATAATTTCTCAAGAAACCAGACAACACATTTGCTGTCTTACTAGAGAACAATCACTCCAACCCTCCAAACCCACAAAAGGCGGGAGGCTCCTCGAGGGCTTAAGGTTATGTCTGAACTCTCGGTTTTCCTAGCGCCTAACATAGTGCCTAGCATTCAGTATAAATAAACTGAAATGAAAATTACACTTAAAAAAAATCTCCTGTCCCACCCTCACTTTTCTAGTTCTTGAGCCTTTGAGGCAGAGACTAAGCTTTATTGTATGAGTGAAAACATGAAAATTTCACTGGAAGAAAGCCAGACTCACTTAACATAGTTGTTGGCTGCTAAGTCTTTGCAACTACACATAAATCTAGAAGAGAAAACACTTGAAGGATCGAGTGGCCACACATGTTGTCCATGTGTCTGCCCAAAATATTCATATGACTATGCATTTTTTCTAACTTTAAAATCAGGGTACATTTCTAAGGCTGGTACAAAGAGATCTCTCAAAATAATGCCTAAAATTATTTGCAGTTATATATCTGTGATAATATGCTCCAATTCTGGCTGATCACCCACTTTTGTAAATAAAGTTTTGTTGGAACACGGCATGCTAATTCATTTATGCATTGTCTATGGCTGATTTCACACTACAATGGAAGTGTTGATTAGTTGCCACAGAGACGGTATGACCTGCAAAGCCTATACTATTTACTATCAGGTCCTTTGCAGAAGCAGTCTGCTGACCCCTGATTTATCGAATGTGGTTATAATTTTTTTTAATGCTTGCTTCCAAAATGTCAGGCATTGTGGTATATCTCATTACCTCATTTACATGGTTTATTTCATTAAATTGACACAACAGATATATGTGGTTGATTTGATTTTTACCCCCATTTTCACAGTTGAAGTTTAGAAAGGTTAAGTAAGTAGCCTGATGTTCAGAGGTCACTCTTAGAAACCCTCCTTGAAGCCGTGCTGCTGGGTTGTTCAGTAAAGCTTCTGTTTACTTCCCTTTGTATTCCAATAACAATCTGTAATTACCTGTGAGGACAATTATTGCACTATTGCTATTGTTGGGATGTGTCCTGCTACCTGCCAACTAGACAGGCCTGGGTCATGTTCATTTCAATTCCATGCATGTATTCTCAGTGATTACAACATTGTAGGTGTTTGCTGAATTTTCACTGAATGAATGAGTGAATGCCTGTCTTTGCGTACGCTAGTATATTAACTCTAGCTGCCACAAATAAATACCATAGACTGGATTGCTTAAAGAATAGAAAATTATCTTCTCATGGTCTTAAGGACTAGGAATTCCAAGATCAAGGTTCCAACAGACTTTGGTTTTTGGTGATGACCTCTTTTCCTAGCTTGTAGATGTCTATCTTCTTGCTGTATCCTCACATGGAAGCAGGTGGGGGGAGGGAGAGAGAAAGAGAGAGAGAGAGAACAGAAAACTCAAGTGTCTCTTCCTCTTTTGGGCACTAGTTTTATCAGGTCAGGGCTCCACCCAAATTTACCTTACCTAATTTAACCTTACCTCCTTAAAAGCCCTGTCTCCAATACAGTCCCATGGGGGTTTAGGAATTTAACATATGAATTTGGGGAGGTGCACAATTTAGTCCATAGCAGCTAGAAAGGGAGACATTATATATCGGCTGACCCAACCTCCATTTTCAATCTCCTCTGCTTTGCTGTCTCTATAATGAAGCTGTAAAAGTTAAAAATTTTCACTTGTAACTAGAGGTGGCCATGTGACTGAGACCAGCCAAGGAGTGGACATCTGTTACTTCAGCCCATTTCCCTTCTTCCTTATTTTTGCCAGGACACAGACATGGTATCTAAAAGTTCAGCTGCTATGTTTGTATCACAAGATGTGAAGCCACATGCTAAGTATGGGAGAGCTAGTAGGGGCCTGGATCCTCAATGGTACTGATGATCTGAACACCAACCTAGTACTGCCTATTGCCACATCTCTTGATGCATGATACAGTACTTGCAGCCAAATGCAGTTTGAATTGATTTAACCTGGCATACACAGAATGACTCTTCCTAGTTATTAGAGCTACAGGGAGCAGTTCTACAGCTAACCAGTTCTGTGATACTGAGTATCACCTTTGTTTCTAAGGTGCTGAGCTCAATGACTGTTACAGTTTCTTCTAGTTCTAAAATTAAATGATTTTATGGTTCATGCAGTGAATAATCTGGCAATAAACCAGGACATTCTCAAATCATACACTAATAATTTGCTTAAATAAGAGAATTATTGCAAGAGTTGATATAAGATAGATATTATTGTCGACTTTTTGAATATTTTTAGTAAACCTTACCTGTGAAACCTTCTTGACCTGCTGTCTTTGTCTTCTCTCAGAGAATTATTTTAAATTTGTACTGATTTATTTTCTTAGAGAGATTTTGCTTGAGCTAGTAAGAATTGACAAAGAATGTTAAAATGTCTCTCGTGTCCTGCTGGTAGGTGATGCTGCTCTCTCAAACGTGTCCCTGTGACTCCAATTGACCCTTAAATATACTGTTAAGCACATATTTTAAACATGACAAGATAATCAATAAATCTCATAAATATTGATGTCTCAGAGAGGAAATGCATCTTCGACTTGGGATCAGCATATGGAGTGCAGCACCCAGCCAGTCATCCTTCATGAGTCCTATAGAGAGTCATTGTCACATTATTTTTGCTTTCTTACTGTGTCATTACAGATTGTGTCAAGGATGCCTGTCAGGCACTTGTACCAACAATGTTTTGAAGCCATGACATCATTTTGACACTAATTTCCATTTTTCCATTATTCCATAAGAAGCCCCTAACATCTCCTGTTTTATGGCAAGCTCTTTACTGTCTAAGAATTCAGACATCAACTGTGAATATTGCTTCTATGAAAAAAAATACAGAAAAAGACAGGTTGGTTGTTAACTGATGTGCTGAGGATTAGAGTAATCTTTGTATATCCTGGTAATATGATATACAGTGATTGGACTGATTTTTCCCTCTCCTTTAAGTCCCTGCCTAATGACGCCCCCATTTTTCAATTCCTTAATAGCCACAAGCCCTATAGAAGGAAATCCTTGGCCTTACCGTGTACTTTCATTTGCAGGAATAACTTCAATGTGAGTGAGATAAAACAGTGGAAGGCAGTGATTTTTCAGAGTACTTTACACTGTCACCCACCCCATCCAAGTCTGTCACACTTACAGTAAGTGGTTCCACTAAAAACCTTCAGTTTATTGATGCCTCCTTCACCCTTCATTGCATGTTTGAATCTGGCTCTGTTAGAATGGACTGTGTATAACAGAAAGTGTTCTACCCCCTGCAGGGAACTCACGGGAGTAGGAGCTGTACACATCCTCGGAGACTGGAGATGTTACAGGCTTTTCCTGCTCTTTGAGGAAGGATTTTCCTAACTAAATGGGCTAACTGTGCCCAGAGAGGTGACAAAATTTAAGAGTCCGTAGTTAGAGAAAAAAACTAGAAGGGTTAGTAGAAAAGTAAAGATGAACTCTTATCCTAACAGGGGTTCTTATTATCTAAGAAATAAGCTGAATAAGCATGAAAGTGCCAAGAATTAGAGCTGAGTTAGGACATTTATAATTTTTTTGTGACAAAATCTAAAAATGTGGGATGTTTTTGATGCTTGAGGATAGCATAGTGGTAACATTATGGACTCTGGAGCTAGATTCCCCCAATTCAAAACTAGCTCTGTCACTTACAAACCGTGTGAGCTTGGGCAAGTTACTTAACCTGTGTGTGCCTCAAGGTCTCCTTTTGAAAATGGGGATAATAATAGTCTCTTACTTCATAAGGTCGTGATGATTGCATTACTGTACCTAAAGTGTAAAACAATATCTGGCACAAAGTGTTTGTTTAATAAATATTAGTTATGATCAATAATTGGTCATTTTTTATCACTCTATAAGAGCGCTTGCTTGTCAGGAATAAATCACAGCGCATCAAATACTCTCAGTGAGCTACGAAACTATCTGATCAAACCTCATTTCAACGGACCAAAGACTTTGTGATGTGTCCACTTGGCTAGGCTAAACTATAGTCCTCAGAATTACCTTCCTGGTGTGTTTCCAGGTAGTATGGACTAAGAGAGAGATTCTCTCAGAAGAGCTGGAGGATAGAAGGGAGGTAGAAGCCATTCTATGAGGGGATTTTCCAGGTGTAATTTAAAACTCCTAATCAGTTGCCTTCAATTAATCCGAAGGATGGGCCTGTCTGAATCTTATCAGTTCATTCTGCCTTTCTCTCATTAGAATTTTAGGTATCCATATTTCATTTTTTGATTTTTATTTTCCTACATTTATCCCATCTCTCATGGCTTCCTTATTACCAGCCCCCAATATTCAAATAAAGTGAAGCCCTTTGAAAGAGGGCTAGAGCTTTCCTGAATCTGGACTCCAAGCTCCAGCTGATGGTCCTGGGATCCCCTTGCTGGTAAATGTCCCTTCTTGAGTACCTGCCTGAGGACTTCAAGTTTCAGTTTGTGAGGTTCTACCCTGCCCGTGATCTTACCTTCCTGCCTGCTTGCCTACAGAATTTAGGGCTTGCTTAGCCGGTCTCCACATTTTTGTAGGACAATTCCTTGTAATACATTTACCTATTTATTCTATCTCTTGCTAGTTCTGCTTCTCTAGTTGAATCCTGATTGATACCCTACCAAATTTTTGGTCAAGAATATTACATATTTGAGTCAACTTAAAGTTCAAAACCACTCTTCCAGATATCTGCTTAATTAACAGCATGGACAACAATTATAAAATCTTATTAAAAGAACTGCATGAAAGAGATAATTCAGCTAAAATACACTGGTATAAATGATTAATTTTTGGAACACTGGGGACCTACTAAGGAAGCCAGGAGAGATAAGTGTGGAAACATAAAAATTATAAAAACAAATTATGGAATATTGTGTCAAAAATTATATTGAAAACTAGGGCAGAATGAAGAGATGTAGGTTTGAAAAAGGCTCAAGTTTAGGCTGAATAGAAGTTCATGCAAAATCAAAGAAGGCAAACAAGAAAAAATATAGTAGCAATATTTTTAAAAAATTAAAAAGAGATCAGAAAAAAGTGACTAACAGTATATATAATATAAAAAGCCCTAGTGAGTTAATGAATTCATACTATACTATACTCCTGTATTAAATGTTGAACAAAAAACTTAATTTATTTAAATAAAGTACATCCAGACAGGCATCTTTTTATTTTTATTTCTTTCTACAAGTCTCTTTTAAAAAGAAAAATTAGCTACTATGAGAATAAAAATTACTGTCTGGAAGCAAGTCGAGCATTTTCAGAAGATGAATTAAATCTCTCACTATGGATCAGAAGAATTTAGTGTATTACAGCCTCAGTTTTATCCCTATAACTTTAGACATGGAAAAACTTCAAAGTAAGTAAAATAAGTGGAAAAAATATGTAGGTGCACCTCTCCCTTCCTGGGTAGTCTGTGTGAAATCTGCTTAACAGACATTTCAGTAAGAAGGACAATTATGTAATCTTTAAGTGCAACTTAGACAACCTGAACAATAGTTGGTTGCTGAACATATGGGAAAAGAAAGGAGAAAGGAGAATTTTGATGGAAAATCCTAGGCTGGTGTGGTTTGAAAGATAGCAAAGACAAGAGCCTGATTAAACAGGGAAAAGAGGTGAGATAATTACATCTTCTTTTCATTGTAACTTCTAATTGTAAAGAAATATCATAATATTAAGAAAGTTTGGAAAAAATAATCTGCTGTGACCCTGGGATGCCATTTTCTTGCTTTCTATTTGATGGGGTTTTTAATATATTATGCTAAATTTGAGGACAAGAAAATTATATACATTTTCTTCACTTTATATTATTTAGTAACTGAAATAATGAAGATAATAAAACAGTTCCCCTTGTACTAAGCCCCTATACCTCTGGCTGGCTGCAGCCTGGCTCTCATGAAAATGGGTGTGTAATTAAGGAAGAATTTGGCCCCAAGAATATGAGAATACCATGTGGAAGATTTACTGTCAAATGATGGCTATCCATAATTGCTGTCATTAGGGCAACTTTCTTAACATCAAATCACTTAGCTTTATATATGAAAACAAATACAACTTTAACTCATTTACTAAGGCAAGTTTACACTCTGATGTGTCTGAATTGTTCTCTAATTTGACTTTTATCCTGTAGATGAAGTGGCATATTTGCATTAAAATACAATCAAATGCAGCATGATAGATTTGAGGGAATAGTGGAGGATTGAGAGCTGTGAGTTCAATTTAGTGCAATGAAAATTTGTCTTGCCTTTTGAAGTGATATACAAGAAAATTGTCAAAAAAGTCATTGCTTAATACTAAAATTCTAAAAATAATCTTAATTGCACAGTTGCTCGGTCATTCAACAAATTGAATATTCAGACTATGGTTTAGCCTATACTAGGATGTACGTAGAAGACAGAAAATAATGATGGCATTAATACATAGGTTTTCCATACTGCTTTCTAATTTTCTTTTTTTTTTTTTGAGACGGAGTCTTACTCTGTGGCCCAGGCTGGAATGCAGTGGTGCAATCTCTGCTCACTGCAAGCTCCGCCTCCTGGGTTCACACCGTTCTCCTGCCTCAGCCTCCGGAGTAGCTGGGACTACAGGTACCCACCACCACTCCCAGCTAATTTTTTTTTTTTTTGTATTTTTAGTAGAGATGGGGTTTCACCATGTTAACCAGGATGGTCTCGATCTCCTGACCTCATGATCTGTCTGCCTTGGCCTCCCAAATATAATTTTTAAAATAATTGTTTTTAAAAAAATTATTATCCTTTAAGTTCTGGAGTACATGTGCAGAACGTGCAGATTTGTTACATAGGTATACATGTGCCACAGTGGTTTGCTGCACCCATCAACCCGTCATCTACATTAGGTATTTCTCCTAATGCTATCCTTCCGCTAGTCCCCAACCCCCAACAGGCCCTGGTGTGTGATGTTCCCTTCCTTGTGTCTATGTGTTCTCATTGTTCAACTCCCACTTATGAGTGAGACCATGCGGTGTTTGGTTTTCTGTCCCTGTGTTAGTTTGCTGAGAATGATGGTTTCCAGCTTCATCCATGTCCCAGGAAAGGACATGAACTCATCCTTTTTTGTGGCTGCATAGTATTCCAGGGTATATATGTGCCATATTTTCTTAATCCAGTCTGTCGTTGATGGGCATTTGAGTTTGTTCCAAGTCTTTGTTATTGTGAATAGTGCTGCAATAAACATACGTGTGCATGTGTCTTTATAGTAGAATGATTTATAATCCTTTGTAATAATCGTTTGTAAATCCAATAATGGGATTGCTGGGTCAAATGGTATTTCTGGTTCTAGATCCTTGAGGGATAACCACACTGTCTTCCACGATGATTGAACTAATTTACACTCCCGCCAACAGTGTAAAAGCATTCCTATTTCTCCACATCCTCTCCAACATCTGTTGTTTCCTGACTTTTTAATGATTGCCATTCTAACTGGCATGAGATGGTGTCTCATTGTGGTTTTGATCTGCATTTCTCTAATGAGCAGTGATGATGAGCTTTTTTTCATATGTTTGTTGGTCACATAAATGTCTTCTTTGGAGAAACCTCTGTTCACATCCTTTGCCCACTTTTGGATGGGGTTTTTTTTTTTTTTTCTGGTAAATTTGTTTAAGTTCCTTGTAGATTCTGGATATTAGCCCTTTGTCAGATGGATAGATTGCAAAATTTTTCTCCTATTCTGTAAGTTGCCTGTTGACTCTGATGATAGTTTCTTTTGCTGTGCAGAAGCTCTTTAGTTTAATTAGATCCCATTTGTCAATTTTGGCTTTTGTTGCTATTGCTTTTGATGTTTTAGTCATGAAGTCTTTGCCCATGCCTATGCCCTGAATGGTATTGCCTAGGTATTCTTCTAGGGTTTATATGGCTTTAGGTCTTATGTTTAAGTCTTTAATCCACCTTGGGTTAATTTTTGTATAAGGTGTAAGGAAGGGATCCAGTTTCAGTTTTCTGCACATGGCTAGCCAGTTTTCCCAACACTATTTATTAAATAGGGAATCGTGTCTCCATCGCTTGTTTTTGTCCCATTTGTCAAAGATCAGATGGTAGTAGATGAGTGGTGTTATTTCTGAGGCCTCTGTTCTGTTCCATTTGTCTCTATTTGTGTTTTGGTACAAGTACCATGCAGTTTTTGTTACTGTATCCTTGTAGTATAGTTTGAAGTCCAGTAGCGTGATGCCTCCAGCTTTGTTCTTTTTGCTTAGGATTGTCTTGGCTATGCAGGATCTTTTTTGGTTCCATATGAAATTTAAAGTAGTTTTTTCTAATTCTGTGAAGAAAGTCAATGGTAGCTTGATGGGGATAGCACTGAATCTATAAATTACTTTGGGCAGTATGGCCATTTTCATGATATGGATTCTTCCTATCCGTGACCATGGAATGTTTTTTTCATGTATTTGTGTCCCCTCTTACTTCCTTGAGCAGTGGTTTGTAGTTCTCCTTGAAGAGGTCCTTCACATCCCTTGTAAGTTGTATTCGTAGGTATTTTATTCTCTTTGTAGCAATTGTGAATGGAAGTTCACTCATAATTTGGCTCTCTGTTTGTCTGTTATTGGTGTATAGGAATGCTTGTGATTTTTGCACATGATTTTGTATCCTGAGACTCCGATGAACTTATTTATCAGCTTAAGGAAATTTGGGGCTGAGACGATGGGGTTTTGTAAATATATAATCATGTCATCTGCAAACAGAGACAATTTGATTTCCTCTCTTCGTATTTGAATACCCTTTATTGCTTTCTCTTGCCTGATTGTCCTGGTCAGAACTTCCAATACTATGTTGAATAGGAGTAGTGAGAGAGGGCATCCTTGTCTTGTGCTGGTTTTCAAAGGGAATGCTTCCACTTTTTGCCCATTCAGGATGGTACTGGCTGTGAGTTTGCCATAAACAGCTCTTCTTATTTTGATATACGTTCCATCAATACCTAGTTTATTGAGAGTTTTTAGCATGAAGCGGTGTTGTATTTTGTCGAAGGACTTTTCTGTATCTATTGAGATAATCATGTGGTTTTTGTCATTGGTTCTGTTTATGTGATGGATTACGTTTATTGATTTGCATATGTGAAACTAGCCTTGCATTTCAAGTATGAAGCCAACTTGATCATGGTGGATAAGCTTTTTGATGTGCTGCTGGATTTGCTTTGCCAGTATTTTATTGAGGATTTTTGCATCGATGTCCTTCAGGGATATTGGCCTGAAATTTTCTTTTCTCATTGTGTCTTTGCACAGGTTTTGGTATCAGGATGATGCTGGCCTCATAAAATGAGTTAGGGAGGATTCTCTCTTTTTCTATTGTTTGGAAGAGTTTCAGAAAGAATGGGACCAGCTCCTCTTTGTACCTCTGGTAGAATTCAACTGTGAATTTATCTGGTTCTGGACTTTTTTTGGTTGGTAGGCTATTAATTACTGCCTCAATTTCAGAACTTGTTATTGGTCTATTCAGGGATTCGACTTCTTCCTGGTTTATTTCTTCTAGATTTTCTAGTTTATTTGCACAGAGGTGTTTATAGTATTCTCTGATGGTAGTTTGTATTTCTGTGGGATCAGTAGTGATATCCCCTTCACCATTTTTTATTGTGTCTATTTGATTTTTCTCTCTTTTCTTCTTTATTAATCTGGCTAGCTGTCTATTGATTTTGTTGATCTGTTCAAAAAACCAGCTCCTGGATTCATTGATTTTTTGAAGGGTTTTTCGTGTCTCTATCTCCTTCAGTTCTGCTCTGATCTTAGTTATTTCTTGTCTTCTGCTAGCTTTTGAATTTCTTTGCTCTTGTTTCTGTAGTTCTTTTAATTTTAATGTTAGGGTGTCAATTTTAGATCTTTCCTGCTTTCTCTTGTGGGCATTTAGTGCTATAAATTTCCCTCTAAACACTGCTTTAAATGTGTCCCAGAGATTCTGGTACGTTTTGTCTTTGTTCTCATTGGTTTCAAAGAACCTCTTTATTTCTGCCTTCATTTCGTTATCTACCCAGTAGTCATTCAGGAGTAGGTTGTCCAGTTATCATGTAATTGTGAGGTTTTTGAGTGAGTTTCTTAATTCTGAGTTCTAATTTGATTGCACTGTGGTCTGAGAGACTGTTATGATTTCTGTTCTTTTGCATTTGCTGAGAAGTGTTTTACTTCCAATTATGTGGTCAATTTTAGAATAAGTGCTGTGAGGTACTGAGAAGAATGTATATTCTGTTGATTTGGGGTGGAGAGTTCTGTAGATATCTATTACGTCCTCTTAGTCCAGAGCTGAGTTCAAGTCCTGAATATTCTTGTTAATTTTCTGTCTCATTCATCTGTCTAATATTGACAGTGGGGTGTTAAAGTATCCCACTATTATTGTGTGGGAGTCTAAATCTTTTTGTAGGTCTCCAAGAGCTTTCTTTATGAATCTGAGTGCTTCTGTATTGAGTACATATATATTTAGGACAGTTAGCTCTTCTTGTTGAATTGATCCCTTTACCATTATGTAATGCCCTTTTTTGTCTCTGTTGATATTTGTTCGTTTAAAGTCTGTTTTATCAGAGAGTAAGATTGCAACCCCTGCTTTTTTTTTTCTTTGCTTTCCATTTGCTTGGTAAATTTCCTTCATCCCTTTATTTTGAGTCTATGTGTGTCTTTGCACATGAGATTGGTCTCCTGAATACAGCACACCGATGGATCTTCACTCTATTTAATTTGCCAGTCTGTGTCTTTCAATTGGGGCATTAGGCTAATTTACATTTAAGGCTAATATTGTTATGTGTGAATTCGATCCTGTCATTATGACGCTAGCTGGTTATTTTGCCCATCAATTGATGCAGTTTCTTCATAGTGTCAGTGGTCTTTATAATTTGGTATGTTTTTTTGCAGTGGCTGGTACCGGTTGTTCCTTTCCATGTTTAGTGCTTCTTTCAGGAGCTCTTGTAGGGCAGGCCTGGTGGTGACAAAATCTCTCAGCATTTGCTTGTCTGTAAAAGGATTTTATTTCTCCTTTGCTTGTGAAACTTAGTTTGGCTGGACATGAAATTCTGGGTTGAAAATTATTTTCTTTAAGAATGTTGAATATTGGCCCCCACTCTCTTCTGGCTTGTAGGGTTTCTGCAGAGAGATCCACTGTTAGTCTGATGGGCTTCCCTTTGTGGGTAACCCAAGCTTTGGCTGCCCTTAACATTTTTTCCTTCATTTCAACATTGGTGAATCTGATGATTATGTGTCTTGGGGTTGCTCTTCTTGAGGAGTATCTTTGTGGTATTCTCTGTATTTCCTGAATTTGAATGTTGGCCTATCTTGCAAGGTTGAGGAAGATCTCCTGGATAATATCCTGAAGAGTGTTTTCCAACTTTGTTCCATTATCCCTGTCACTTTCAGATACACCAATCAAATGTAGGTTTGGTCTTTTCACATTCTCCCATATTTCTTGGAGGCTTTGTTCATTTCTTTTTATTCTTTTTCCTCTAATCTTGTCTTCATACTTTATTTCATTACATTGATCTTCAATCTCTGATATCCTTTCTTCTGCTTGATTGATTTGGCTATTGATACTTGCGTACGCTTCATGACATTCTCATGCTGTGTTTTTCAGCTCCATCAGGTCATTTATGTTCTTCTCTATGCTGTTATTCTAGTTAACAATTTGTCTAACCTTTTTTCAAAGTTCTTAGCTTCCTTGCATTATAGCTCAGAGGAGTTTGTTATTACCCACCTTCTGAAGCCTACTTCTGTCAATTCATCAAACTCATTCTCCATCCAGTTTTGTTCTCTTGCTGGCGAGGAATTGTGATCCTTTGGAGAAGAAGATGCATTCTGCTTTTTGGAATTTTCAGCCTCTTTGCACTGATTTCTCCCCATCTTCATGGATTTATCTGCCTTTGGTCTTTGATGTTGGTGACCTTTGGATGGGGTCTCTGGGTGGACATCCTTTTTGTTAATGTTGATGCTATCCCTTTCTGTTTGTTAGTTTTCCTTCTAACAGTCAGGCCCCTCTGATGCAGGTCTGCTGGCATTTGCTGGATGTCCACTCTGGACCCTGTTTGTCCCTGTATCACCAGTGGAGGCTGCAGAACAGCAAATATTGCTGCCTGTTACTTCCTCTGGAACCTTTGTCCCAGAATGCCAGCCAGAGCTCTCCTGCATGAGGTGTTTGTTGGCCCCTACTGGGAGGTGTCTCCCAGTCAGGATACACGGGGATCAGCGACCCACTTGAGGAGGCAGCCTGACCCTTAGCAGAGCTCGAACGGTGTGCTGGGAGATCCACTGCTCTCTTCAGAGCTGTCAGGCAGGGACATTTAAGTCTGCTGAAGCTGTGCCCATTGTCTGACCACAATGGCCTTGCTGAGCTGCGGAGGGCTCCACCCAGTTTGAACTTCCTGCCAGCTTTGTTTACATTGTGAGGGTAAAACCGCTTACTCAAGCCTCAACAATAGGAAACGCCCTTCCCCGACCATGCTCAGGCATCCCAGGTCGACCTCAGACTGCTGTGCTGGCAGTGACAATTTCAAGCTAGTGGATCTGAACTTGCTGGGCTCCTTGGGGTGGGACCCACCACGCCAGACCACTTGGCTCCCTGGCTTCAGGCCCCTTTCCAGGGGAGTGAATGGTTCTGTCTCATGGGCATTCCAGGTGCCACTGGGATATGGAAGAAAAAAAACTCCTGCAGCTATCTCAGTGTCTGCCCAAACAGCTGCCCAGTTTTTTGCTTGAAATCCAGGGCCCTGGCGGCATAGGCACCGGAGGGAATCTCCTGGTCTGCAGGTTGCAAAGATCATAGGAAAAGAGCAGTATCTGGGCCAGAGTGCACCAATTCCTCATGGCACAGTCCCTCACGGCTTCCCTTGGGTAGGGGAGAGAATTCCCCAAAATCCTGTGCTTCGCAGGTGATGTGATGCCCCACCCTGCTTTGGCTCACCTTCCGTGGGCTTCACCCACTGTCCAACCAGTCCCAGTAAGATGAACCGGGTACCTCAGTTGGAAATGCAGAAATCACCCGCCTTCTGCATGGATCTTGCTGGGAGCTGCAGACCAGAGCTGCTCTTATTTGGCCATCTTGCCAGCAAATCCCCACATGTTGTTTAAGTTCCATATGTTTTTATAGTTTCCAAATTCCTCTGTTATTTATTAGTCATTTTATACTACTGTGGTCAGAGAAGATTCTTTATATTATTTCAATTTTCTTTGAATGTTTAAAGACTTACTTTGTGACCTAACATATGGTATATCGTTGAGAATGATCCATATGCTGAGAAGAATGTGTACTCTATGGGCCTTGGATGAAATATTCTGTAAATATCTTTAGATCCGTTTGATCTATAGTGCAGATTAAGTCTGATTTTTTTCGTTGATTTTCTGTCTGGAAGATCTGTCCAGTGCTGAAAGTGGGGTGTTGAAGTCTCCAGCTATAATTGTACTGGGGTCTATCTCTCTCTTTAGTTCTGACAACATTTGCTTTATATATCTGGGTGTTCCAATATTGAGTGCATTTAGATTTACAATTGTTACATCCTCTTGCTGAAGTGGCCCTTTACCATTATATAATGGCATTCTTTGTCTGTTCTTATAGTTTTTGTCTTGAAATCCATTTTGCCTAAGTATAGCTACTCCTGCTACTTTTTTTTTTTTTTTTTTTTTTTGATTTCCATTGGCCTGGACTATCTTTTTCCATCCCTTTATTTTCAAACTATATGCACTTTTGTTTTTTTAGGTGAAGTATGTTTACTGTAGGTAGCATCATTTGGTTTTGGTTTGTTATGCATTCAGCCAATCTATGTCTTTTTTTTCTTTGTTTTTTTTGGGGGGTTTTGTTTTTTGTTTTTTGTTTTGAGATGGAGTCTTGCTCTGTCACCCAGGCTGGAGTGCAGTGGTGCGATCTCGGCTCACTGCAAGCTCTGCCTCCCAGGTTCACACCATTCTCTTGCCTCAGCCTCCTGAATAGCTGGGACTACAGGCCCCCACCACCACACCTGGCTAATTTTTTTGTATTTTTAGTAGAGATGGGGTTTCACCATGTTAGCCAGGATGGTCTTGATCTCCTGACCTTGTGATCCGCCCGCCTCGGCCTCCCAAAGTGCTGGGATTACAGGCGTGAGCCACCGCGCCTGGCTCAATCTATGTCTTTTGATAAGACAGTTCACTCCATTAACCTTCAATGTTATTATTGATGAGTAAGGACATATTTCTCCCATTATGTTATTTGTTTTCTGGTCATTTTGTGATTTTTCTCTTCCTTCTTTCCTTCCTTCTTGTTTTCGTTTTAATGAATGTGATATTCTCTGGTGTTTTATGTTTTAATATCTTGTTTTTATTTTTTGTGTATCCATTGTATGTTCCATGAGGCTTGCAAATATCTTATAACCCATTACTTTAAACTGAGGACAACTTCACACTAATTGAATAAACAAACTAACAAATAAAAACTCAATATTTTAACTTTTGATTTTTAACTTTTTGTTGCTTCCATTTATATCTTATTATACTGCCTATGTCTTGAAAATTTGTTGTAGTTATTATTTTTGATTGGTTCATTTTTTCATCTTTCTACTAGAGATAAGAGCAATTTATACACCACAATTACAGTATTAAATATTCTATGTCTGTCTGTGTACTTACTATTACCAGTGACCTTTGTACCTTCAGATGATTTCTTATTGTTCATTAATGTCCCTTTCTTTCAGATTGAAGAACTCCCTTTAGTGTTTCTTGTAGAATGGGTCTGGTGTTAATAAAAACCCTCTGGTTTTGTTGGTCTGAGAAAGTCTTTATTTCTCCTTCATATTAAAGAATATTTTTACTGGATATACTATGCTAGGGTAAAAGGGTTTTTTTTTCTTCTCCTTCTTCTTCATGTTAAATATGTCATACCACTCGCTCCTGGCCTTTAAGGTTTCCAATGGAAAGTCTACTGCCAGCCATATTGGAGCTCCATTGTATGTTATTTGTTTGTTAATTTTTTTATCCTACTACAATTAAAATCCTTTCTTTATCCTAGATCTTTGGGAGTTTGATTATTAAATGCATTGTGGTAGTCTTCTTTGGATTAAATCTACTTGGTTTTCTTTAGCCTTCTTGTAATTAAATATTGATATATTTATCTAGGCTTAGGAAGTTCTCTTACTATCCTGGTGAATCAACTTTCTACCCACCTCCCTCATCTTTAAGGCCAATAAGTTTTAGATTTACCCTTTTCAGGCTATATTCTAGATCTTGTAGATAAGTATCATTGTATTTTTTTTCTTTTGTCTCCTCTGACTGTGTATTTTCAAATAGCCTGTCTTCAAGCTCTCTAATTCTTTCTTCTGTTTGATAATTCTGCTATTAAAAGACTCTGATGCATTTTTTAGTGTGTCGATTGAATTTTTCAACTCCAGAATTTCTGCTTGATTCCTTTTAATTATTTAAATTTATTTGTTAAATTTATCTGATAGGATACTGAATTCCTTCTGTGCGTTATCTTGAATTGCTATGAGTTTTCTCAAAACAACTATTTTGAATTGTCTGTCTGAAAGGTCACATATATCTGTCTCTCTGGCATTGGTCCCTGCTGCATTGCTTACTTCATTTACTGAAGTCATGTTTTCCTGAATGGGCTTGAAGGTTGTAGATATTCATCAGTGTCTTGGCATTGAAGAGTTAGACATTTATCATAGTCTTCCCAGTCTGGGCTTGTTTGCATCTATTCTTCTTGGAAAGATTTTCTAGATGTTTGAAGACTTTATCACTAGGCAAATACAAATGCAGAAAAAAAAAATCAGAAGATTTTAAGTTTACACTTCAGGCTGATCCATAAATAACTAAAAAATAAAATAAGTAGAAAACCATAGGGAAGAAGGAAAATCAGATTTCCTGAGTTACTGCTTTATTAGATTCAAATGTCCAATATTCAACAAAAAAATCACAAGGCATAGTCCAGGCATGGTGCTCACATCTGTAATTCCAGCACTTTGGGGAGGCCCAGGTGGGAGGATAGTTTTAGCTCAGGAGTTCAAAACCAGCCTGGCAAACATAGTGAAACCCCATCTTTACAAAATTATTTTTCAAAAAGTAGCCAGGCATGGTGGCACATGTTTCCAGTCCCAGTTTCTCATAAGGCTGAGGTAGGAGAGTTGCTTGGGCCCCAGAGATTGAGACTGTAGTGAGCCAGGATTGTACCACTGTACTCCAGCCTAAGTGACAAAGTAAGACCCTGTCTCAAAAAAAAAAAAAAAAAAAAAAAAGAAGAAGAAAGAAAGAAAGAAGGAAAGGAAGAAAAAGAAAAGAAAAAAAATAACAAGGCATACAAAAAAATAGGAAACTACACCGTATAAAAGGAAAATAAATTAATAAACAGAAACAGTCTTTGAAAAAACCTGATGGTAAATCTACTAGGCAAAGAGTTTTGGATGCTCTTAAGGATGCTCTTGGACCTCTTAAGGATGCTCAAATAACTAAAAGAAGATATAGATAAAGTGTTTTAAAAGTATGAATAAAATTAAAGTGTCAATAAAGTGATAGAAAACCAAAAAAGAAACCAAAAAGAAATAAATGCTGGAGTGAAGAATGAAATAACTGAAAAGACAAATCACTAGAAAGATTCAAAGGCAGTTCTAAGCAAGCAGAGGAAAGAATAATCAAACTTGAAGATAGGACAATGGAAATTATTGAGTCTGATAAACAGAAAGAAAAAATATTGAGAAAAAGTGAATGGAACATAAGAGACCCATGGGAATCATCTGGCTGACCAACATGCATATTGCAGAATTCTCAGAAGCAGAAAAAAAGAGAAAGAGGTAGAGAGATTATTTGAAGAAATAATGGGCAAAAACTTTCTGAACTTGAAGAAAGACATGAATATAAACATCCAAGAACCTCAACAAGCTTCAATAGGTTACATTCCAAGAGTTTAATTCCATCAAGAACACATGATAAACAAATTGTTGAAAGCCAAAGTCAAAGAGAGAATATTGAAAGCAGCAAGAGAGAAGCAACTCATTACATGTAAGAAATCCTTAATAAAACTGCAAGCAGACTTCTCATCAGAAACTTTCAGGGCAAGGGGTCAGTGGGCTGACATATTCAAAGTACTAATATAAAAAATACTGTCAACCAAGAATTACATATCTGACAAAACTGTCCTTCAGTAGTGAGGAGAAAAATGAAACATTCCCTGATAAACAAAAGCTGAGGGAGTTTGTTACCACTATATCTGCCTGGCAAGAAATACTAAAGGGAGTCCTGCAGGTTGAAATAGAAAGAACACTAGACAGTAACTTGAAGCCTTATGAAGAAATAAAGATCTCAGTAAAGTTAAATACATGGTCAATTTTAAAAGCCAATATTAGTGAAACAATGATGGGTAACTCTACTTTTAGGTTTCTACACAATTTAAAAGACTAATGTGTTAAAAATTATTAGTTTGTGTTTTGGACAGACAATTTATTAAATAAAGATGTAATTCTGTGACATTTAGAACTAAAGGAATGGGGATGGTGCAGTTAAAGGAGAAGAGGTTTTGTATGTTATTGAAATTACGCTGGTATAAATTCAAAGTAGAATTTTAGAATTTTAGGATGTTAAATGTAATCTTCATGATAACTACAAAGAAAATAGCTAAAAATCATCCACAACAGGAAATGAGAAAGGAATTTAAATGTTTTACTACAAAAATCTATTAAACATATACAACAGTAATGCAGGAAATGAGGAACAAAAAGAGTTATAAGGCATATAGAAAACAAATAGAAAAATGCCAAAATCTCTTCTCATTAGTAATTAAACATAAATGGATGAAACTTTCCAATCAAAAGATGAAGATTGAGAAAATTGATTTTTAAAAATGTGATTCAACTATATGCTATCTATACAAATAGTTTGAAAGTGAAAGGATGGTAAATGATACTAGTAACAAAAGAAAGTATGTACAGCCATTTTGTCTGATAGTAGTATAGCCATGCATACTTTTGTTTAGTTACTATAGTAAATATGCTGCTATCAGACAAAATTGACTTTAAACAAAAAAGTTCATACAAAGAATGACATTATATACTAATATAAGATTTAATACAAGAAAATATAATAAACATTTATACATTTAATAAAAGTCCATCAAAATATATAAAGCACAATTGATTAAATTTAAGATAGAAATAGACCATTCTACATTATACTCTCAATAAAGGATTGAACAACCAGAAAGAAAATAAGTGCTATAGACTGAATGTTTGTGTGACCAAAATTTATGTTCAAGTGCAATCTTTATTGTGATGGTATTTGGAATTGGGCCTTTGGAAGATAATGAAATTAATGCTCTTTTAACCAGAGGCCAGATAGCTTGCTGTTTCTCTGCTCTCTGATGTGGGAATATAACAAGAAGATGGCAAATTCCAAAGCCAGGAGCCACGTTCCCGCCAAACACTAGATCTGCCAGTTCTTTGATCTTGGACTTTCTTACCTCCAGAACTGTGAGAAATAAATGTGTAGTGTTTAAGCCACCCAGGCTATGACATATTTTTTATAGCAACCTGACAATAAGCAAGGAAATTGAGGACTTACACACAAGAAATTAACTAGATCTAAGAGACACTTATTGAACACTCTACCCAATGGAACAGCATACACATTCTTTTCAAGTGTAAGTTTTTAGGATAAACCATATGTTAGAAAACAAATTAAGCCTTAATAGATTTTAAAAGGTAGATATTATTCAAAGTATCTTCTCAAACCAAAATCGGATGAAGATAGAAATTAATAACATTAGGAAAAATAAAACATTTACAAATTTGTGGCAATTAAACAACACACTCTTAAGCAACCAATGGATAAAAAGATAAATTAGAAAACCAAAAGATAAATTAGAAAATATGTAGTGATAAATGAAAATAAAAACACTACATAAAAAATTTATAATATACGGTGAAAGTAGTGCTAAAGGAGAAATGTATAGATATAAATACATACATTAAAATGTAAGAAAGATCTCAAATTAACAATTGAACTTTACAACTTAAGGAACTAGAAAAAGAAAAACAAACCTAAAGCTAGCATAAAAATGAAATAATAAAGTCAAGTGCAGAGTCAAATGAAATAAAAGTATAGAAAAATAATAGGGAAAGTTTAAAATAACCAAAAGGTGGTTCCTCAAAAATATCAACAAAACTAATAAAAGTTTAACTGAATGGAGTCTGTATGGAAAACAGAGAAGACTCAAATTACTAAAACCATAAATGAAAGTGAGGAAATTACTACTGATTTTACAGAAATGAGAAATATTATAAGAGAGTACTATGAACAATTGCATGCCAACAAATAAGTAATATAACCTAGATGAAATGGGCAAATTCCTACAAACACAAAACCTGCCAAGACTAAAGCATGAAGAAATAGAAAATCTTAATAGACCTATAATTCATAAAGTGTTTGAATTAGTAATCAAAAATTTTCTCACAAAAAAACATCCCTGGACCTAATGGGTTCACTGGTGAATTCTGTCAAACACTTAAAGAAGAATACCAATCCTTCTCAAACTTTCCCCCAAAATTGAAGACAAATAACAGTCCTGAACTCATTCTATGAGGCCAGCATTACTTTTGGGAAAGGGAGTCTTGTCTGTTCAGTCTTTCAACTCCTGCTCAGTCACATAAGAATGGGTCCTGGGCCTATAACACTTCCTTACCAAGAGATGAAGTGCCTATACAAGCTTTGCTGGGCTTATTGCATTGTGGGGTAATATCTTTCTCTGTTTCAGGCTCAAGGTACAGTCCTTTGTTCTGCTTAAGTTTGTGCATAAATAGCTATCAGGCATTTATCCACTTTTCGGTACATCAGACTCTAGTGGGGAGGGAGAGAGCTCATTCTACTGCCACAGGAGAAGGGTGTACATAGGCTAACTGTCCTGTCAGCTGCCAGGAGACCCACTACCACAATGCACACTATGGGAACTGATTTTATTATGTCTCTTTTCTATGTGATTATAAGAGTTATTCCAGACAGTGCTTGGCTGTGTTGTGTTTTTCTTGGTTACTCTGATACCAAAATGCAGTAAGCAGAAGTGTTTGGACATTGATTGCTGGTGTCTGGCATTGTAATAATTTTTGCTACCTTCTATGTAGTTGGATACCTCTGCCAGCTTTGACAACCAGTACATGTTGTTATGCTCAACAGTTACTCTGATACCAAAGCCAGTAAAGATACAACAAGAAAAGAAAACTGCAGACAAATATCCCTTATTAACATTGAAGCAAAAATCCTCAATAAAATACTAGCAAACAGAATTCAACAGTATTTTTAAATGGTTATGTGCCATGACTGCTATGGTTTTAATGTGTCTCTCAAATTCCATGTGTTGGAAACTTAATCCCCAAATTCATATGTTGATAATATTTGAAGATGGAGAATTTGAGAGGTAATTAGGATTAGGATTAGATTAAATCATCAGGTGGTCTCCTATAGTAGGACTAGTGGCTTTACAAGAAGAAGAGACACAAGAGCTGGCACACTCTTGCTGTATTGCCGTTTGATGTCTTCCACCATAATATAATGCAACAAGAAGGCCCTCGCAGGATGCCAGTGCCATGCTCTTGAACTTTCCAGCCTCAAGAACTGTGACCTGACTAAATCTTTTTTCTTTATAACTTACCAAGTCTGTGGTATTTTGTTAGAGCAACAGAAAATGGACTAAGAAAATGACCAAATGGGGTTTAATTCTTGGAAGGAAAAGATGGTTCAACATATAAAAATCAATCAATGTAATGTACCAAATTAACAGAATGAAGAAAAAAATCCACACAATCATCTTTATTGATGCAGAAAAAGCATCTGTCAAAATTGAACATCTTTTTATGATAAAACCACTCAACAAACTAGGACTAGAAGGAAACTACATGAACGTAATAAAAGCTCTATATGAAAAACCTGAAGTAAACACCTACTCATTGGTGAAAGACTGAAAGTATTTCCTCTAAGGTCAGGAACAAAGCAAAGATACCTACATTTGCCACTTCTATTTAACATAGTACTAAAAGTCCTAGTCAGAGAAATTAGGCAAGAAAAATAAATAAAAAGAGTCCAAATTGGAAAGAAAAAAAGTAAAATTATTTCCTTTGGCAGAAGATATTATGCTATATGTAGAAAACTCTAAAAATTACACACACACACACACACACACACTTAGGAGTAACAAATTCAGCAAAGTAGCAACATACAAAGTCAACATACACAAATCAGTTGCATTTCTAAAGATTAACAATAAAATATCTGAAAAGGAAATTAAGAAAATAACTATGTTCATAACAATATGAAAAATAACAGAATAGTTAGGAATAAACTTAACCAAGGAGGTAAAAGCTTGTCCAATAAAGCTATAAAACATTTCTGAAAACAAAAATCAAAGAAGACACCAGTAAATCTAGATGTCATCAACAAATCATAGGATAAACGAGTATATCCTGTGTTCATGGATTGAAAGACTTAAGATTGTTAAGATGTCAATACTACTTAAACTTATATACAGATTTAATGCAATCTCTATAAAAATCCCAATAACATATTTTTAAAGAAATAAAAAAGTCCATCATAAAATTTATATAGAATCTCAAGGAACCACAAAAAGCCCAAGCATCATACAAATCTATAACAATCTAACAGTGTGGTAATGGCATAAAGACATAGAGCAATGTAATAGACTAGAGAGCCCTGAAATAATCCTTTGCATATATAGTCAAATGATTTCCAACAAGGTTGCCAAGACCATCCAATGAAGAAAAGACAGTCTCTTCCACAATATTTCCAGGAAAACCGAGTATCCACATGCAGAAGAATTAAGTTATACCCTAATCGGACACCACATACAAAAATTGACTCAAAATGGATCCATGATCTAAATATAATCCCTAAAGCTATAAAACTCTTAGAAGGAAACATAGCACAAAAGCTTCACAACATTGGATTTGGCAATGGTTTTTTGGATATGACAGCAAAGGCACAGGAACAAAAGAAGAAATAAACAAATTGGATTCCATGAAATTTGTATATCGAAAGGTACTATACTATCAATAGAATATAGGGAAAACCCACAGAATGAAGAACATATTTGCAAATAATATATCTGATAAAGAATTAGTATCCCGAGTATATAGAGAACAGCTAAAACTCAGCAGCAACAACAACAACATTTCAAAAATAGGCAAAGGACTTAAATAAACATTTTTTTCAGAGAAGATATAGGAGTGGCCAAATAGCACATACAAAGATGGTCAACATTAGTAATCATTAGATAATTGCAGATCAAAACTGCAATGAGATACTACCTTACTCCTATTAAGATGGCTATTATCAAAAAAAAAAAAAAAAAAAGAAAATACATATTAGAGAGCATGTGGAGAAATTAGAATCCGTAAGCACTGTTGATAGGAATGTAAAATAGTATAGACATTGTAGAAAGCAGTATGATAATTTCCTAAAAAATTAAAAATAGAATTGCCATATATCCAGCAACTCTACTCATAGGTATTGTAGCGGAGAAAAAGTATCTTCTTATCCAATATAAGGTTCATGGCTGAGACCTTGTATTAGCCTGTTCTCATGCTGCTAATAAAGACATACTTAAGACTGGGTAATTTATAAAGGAAAGAGGTTTAATCGACTCACAGTTTCACATGGCCAGGAAGGCCTCACAATCATGGAGGAAGGCGAATGAGGAGCAAAGTCATGTCTTACATGGCGGCAGGCAAGACAGCATGTGCAGGGGAACACCTCTTTAGAAAACCATAAGATCTCATGCAACTTATTCACCATCATGAGAACAGCACAGGAAAGATGCACCCTCATTTTTCCATTACCTCCCACTGGTTCTCTCCCATGACAGATGGGCATTATGGGAGCTACAATTCAAGATGAGATTTGGGTGGGGACACAGCCAAACCATATCAGACCTTTAAAACAAAAGACAGATTAGCAGGAGAAAGGCATACAAATGTATTTAATAAAAGTTTTACATATCAAGAAAGCCTTCAAAAATGAAGGCCTAAAGGTACAGAAAAAAACTGTATTTTTATGGTTAGCTTTGATGAAAAGTAGATAGTCATGTAGAAGTATGATGGGACAAAAGGGGGTATCATCTAATGGTAATAAACTAAAGGAAACTTCATAAGGCTGTTTGTTCAGATTCTTCTTTGTGTCCCTGTGTCTTCATTCCTTTCTTCCAGTTATAGACAGGACCCTTCTGGAATGAGGGTCTTATGACCTCTTTTAGAGGAAGGTCAGAATATTTTTTTATGGCTTGCTTCAGGGGAGAATGGTGGGAAAAGGTCAGAGAGAACTTCCTGCTTTTCCTGTTTTCTCAAATGGTAAGGTGTCATACTTTGGGTTAGTGTGTCTTAAACCCTGTCACTACATATCTAAAAGAATTAAAAGGAGGGTCACCAGGAGATATTTGCATACACATGTTCATAGCAGCATTATTTACAACAGCTAAGATGTGGAAGCAATCCAAATGTCCATCAACAGAAGAATGGACGAGTCAAATGTGGTATATACATATGGTAGAATATTACTCAGCCTTAAAAAGGAAGAAAATTCTGACATATTCTACAACATGGATGAACCTTGAGAACATTATGCTAAGTAAAATAAGCCAGTTACAAAACGACAAATACTGTATGATTTCACTCATATGAGGCACCTAGTGTAGTCAAAATTATGGAGACAGAAAGTAGAATGGTGATTTCTAGGGGCTGGCAGGAGGGAGAATGGGGAGTTACTGTGTAATGAGTACAGAGCTTCAGTTTTGCAAGATGAAAAATGTTCTGAAGATAGGTAATGGGTATGGTTGCACAACAATGTGAATGTACTTAAGGCAACTCAAATGTACACTTAAAAATGGTTAAGATAGCACATTTTATCTGCTATGGTATGTGTATTTTAGCACAATAAAAATGGAAACATTATTTTAGGATTTTATAGTGCTAATTTCTAATATTTGTTCAAATGTTTCGCCTGAAGATAGATTGATATTTTTATAAACACACATCCTAGACATGAGGTAGGATGTTAGAAATTGACGAAATGAGATAATTATTTGTGGGAAGGAAGAAGGTGGATGAAATAGGAATATCTTTCCACACAATAGATTTCTATGCAATAAGCAAATAGAAATGTGGGACCACAGAAAAGGTTAGAGAACAGTTGTGTAGAACAATATTAAACTTAATTATCGGACACAGAAGAAAATCCCTTTAGGTCATCAAGAAAATAATCAAATAAAGCAAAAAGAAAACACTTTTCACTCAAATATGTACTTACGCAGGAAACCTCATTTTGCCACTTTAGTACAAAACATTTACTTTGTAAATATACATACTTGATTTCTTTTGCAAATCGTAAATATCAAAAGCCAAGAAGGCCAAATACAGATATTTCCTTTCTTGGATATTCTTTGACTTTGTTAATTAGGAAGTTAAGACAGATCATGAAGCTCAGTTTTCTGTATCTTCATGAAAGTAGGTGTGATAACATTTGAGCCACTGGAAGTATTGAACAGCATTTGTTGCTTATTATTCCCAAAGCATGCAAAGGTAAAATTCCATTTTAAATATAGATTTATACAGCCTGATTCTGACTATCGCCTCTGAATTATCACTGCTTCCATAGTCAGGAAACCGAGTTTCCTGAATCAGAACTGTGCAAAGAAAGAAACTCTCCATCTTGCAAGGACACAGCCAGTGCTGTTGCCAATGCAGGTCAATCAAGTTATAATGGGCTCTAATTAGCACTCCACAAGCTGTTAAATTCTTTACCTGCAGCTGAACGACAGTTAAAAAGGTGTGAAATTTTTTCTTTTCTTTGAAAACATCACAGAGTTCAATTTTTTTCCCTAATCTTTTTCTTATATCTTGAAGTCCATAGAAAGAACCAAAAGAAAAAGAGAAAAGATGATTGAGATTCAAAAGGTTATGATTTTTTAATCTTTTGGGATAAGATATCTACTTGACTACTGTCCCTCAGTTTTCAGGTCTGTACAATGGGATGTGAACAAAAATACCTCCCTTGCTAAAGACTGTGAGGAATAATTATTCAGTGTTCGTAATGCTCTTTGAAGTTGGAGAAAATGATTCATGTGCTAAGTGTCATAATCACCAATCTAAGCCCAGGCAGAAATACCAGGAAAATTAAAGCCAGCTTTGAAGGAAGAAAAAAAAAATTATTCGTGATGCACATAGTTTTATGTTTCCGACACTAGCACAAATTTCACAAAATTAGAGTTAGCAAAGTTATAAAGAGAAAACTTTTCATGCAACTCAATTGTATGCCCCTTCTGATCCCGAACTAAACATCATACAAGCAATCTGGTCTTGAAATAAAAGAATATTTCTCAGATGATATTCATCATTTCTTACTTATCAACATAGAAAAATGAATTTAGTACATGCAGGTGTAACTGTAATCATGCTTGAAAAATTATTTACAAAAGAAGGCAAAATGATCCACTAATCACATTGTGCTTGGTGTCTCTTTTCACTTCCTTTTTATGTTACATGATTACAATCTCAGAACATTTAAGTTACATTGTTTCTTATGGTGTCTATTTCAATTTGGATATAGCTTCATATTAAAATTATCATCAATAAACATAAAAATGTCCACTGAATGCTTCACAGTGTAATAGATCCTGTTTGGAACTAAAAAAAAAAAAAAAAAAACAGCATCACGACCTTCGAGGATGTCAAATTTCATTAAGAGACAATATAAAAACAACAAAAAAGTCCAAATTTCTTAAGTATTAAAAATAATAAACATATTCTCAGATAAAAATGATGTTTTCCAGAAGAGAGGGAAAGAAAAGGAATTTATATTACTTGTCATATGAGTATGTTTTTACTTAAAATATTGAGGGTTTTTTAAGCATTCATGAAAAAGAAATGACTGAGGAAAAATAATTGAAAAACCAATAGATAAAAAAAGAGGACTATTAAGACTGGAAACTGACAGGCCATTCAGTAGGTTTTGTCTGCTGCGATTTTGATGCTAGTAGCCTGTTCTTAAGGTATCAGCTTCAGTGGATTAACAACGTCCACATATATGTTCGCCCATCCAGACTTCTGTTCTATATTTCACTATATTCAAATGCATATCACTCACCTTTAATTAAATGTCCTGCAGCCACCTCGAGTTCATTTGTCTGAAACTGAATGCATTACATTCCTTACCTTTCTCTTGCTGTGTCTTATCTCAGATAATGGTTCTTCTTTTCACCCAGAATGTGGCATTAGAAACCTGAGCTTCATCTTTGACTCCACCCCCTAACTACCTACATCGAGTCTATTACCAAGTCATATCAGTGTTACTTCCTAAGTATTGCTCCAATGAACCTACATTTCTTCAGTCTCCCACCCTAGTTTATCTCACTGTCATCCTTTGGCTAAATGGGGATGTTTCACTTCGTGTCAAGAGAAATGACTTCAACTTCCTTAAGCAAAGACTATGTGTTTATGGCGAAGATCCAAGGCAGCTCTCAGAAGCATGGGACAGGTGGATGATTTGGCTCAAGAAGAATAGGAACAGGAATTGAGATTGCAGGAATGAATAATGCCTCTGTTTATTTGAGTGAACATCAAAATTTTGCAGTTTTTTGTCATTTATCTCCAGGGTAAAACTCCATGAATAGAGTATATAATTGGCTGGATTTGAGCCATATGCCCAATCCTTGACCAGGTCTGGGTGCAGCATTTCAATGGAAGATTTATATGCTGAACAGGGAACCACTATAAGATGTGATATCTTCCTTCTTACTGTTTCTGATCTTACTTCCCTTTCTCCCACTCTGCACATAGCCCGAGTGACCATCCTGAAACATAAATGTAAATGGAACTATGATATCCCACCTAAACCACTGCAATTGCTGCCTACTTATTACAGAAAGAAAAAAGTCCTCACAACTTCATGAACTGGCCCCCTCTTTACGTCCCCTGCTCCACTTTCTGCCATTCTAATTCTCACATCTCCCATACACGCATGGGTTCCTACTACACTGACATTCTTGGGAAACATTACATATTGTTTGCTTTGGATCTTTCAAAATATTCTCTGCTGAAAATACTCTTTCTTCTCCTCTTTGTCCTTTTTATGTGTTCCATATAACTTCCTAGCATAACCCTGTGTTAAAACTGCTGGAGTGCTTTTTGTATTGTTACCTTGATGTAGGGTTGTGCCTTCCCAAAATATATCTCCACCCAGAATCTCAGAATGTGATTGTATTTGGAAAGAGGGCCTTTGTAGATATAATTAAGTAAGAATCTCAAGATGCCCTCATCGTGGATTTAGGGTGGGTCTTATATCCAGTGACTGGTGTCCTCAAAAGAAGAGAAGACACAGATACAAAGGAAAGAAGGTCTTATATAAACAGAAGCAGAGATTGAATTTCTGCTACCACAAACCAAGGAATGCCTGGGGCTTACCAGACACTGAAAGACAAGAAGAATCCCTCCTAGGATCTTCAGAGGAACAAGGCCTTGCTGACGCTTTGATTTCTCTTTTCTGGCCCCCAGAACTGTGAGAGAATACATTCCTGTCGTTTTAAGTCACTAAGTTTGTGATGATTTGTTACAGCAGCCTCAGGACACATAGATCGTGACAATGTGGTCTGTAATGCCAACAAGAAAGACATTTTTGTATCCCAAGAGCTTAGCATAATGCCTGTCACATAGTAGGCTTTCAATAAATATATTTTTCAATAAATATTTGTAGAATGAATGAATGAAAGCAGGTCAGCCATATCTTCTCCATATCTCTAGTATACTAAGTGTTGGCTCTATTCTGACCCATCCCCATTCCCACAATTAGTGTTATCATCTACACACCTTAGTAATCCTCAGATGTGGTAGATTAGTGTCTATTAAAGTATACTCTGAAGATAGTTCCTCAGGTTTATTTAAGCTAAAGTATGTGGGGGAGAATATACCTCTTAAGAAATGTGCATTTTATCTGCAAAAAAACAAAAAGGCTTAAGCTGAAGAACAAATATCTTGCTGTAGAATTTCATGCCTCAGTAGAAACTACAGGTAATATTGTTTTAGGCCAAGAAGATAACCTTGGGTTTCTAAAATTGTCAGCTTTTTAAGATTCTGTAGATTGTATGACCTCATCTGATCCCAATCTTTTACAAATACATCTTTTATTTAACAATTTTAAGATTTTACCAAGCAGGCATAAATATCTTAAATTCCAGAATACCACCTTCTGGGTAAAAGAGTAGTAATTTTGACTAAATGAAAACTCAAAGCAAGGAGCAATGGCAATCTAGTCTTGAGCACAAAGGTAAATAACTGAATATAGATTCTGTCCTGGAACAAAACAGATTCCGTATTTCAAATGCTACTTTGCAGGACATTGGCAATATTTGTTGAATCAATCCGTCTTCAACATTTGTATACTAAATAGATGCCAGCTCATTTTAAAGCAACAAACACATAAGCAAACCAAAATAACAAAGGCTTGCTTATAGCTTCAGATTTCCTTACCCTTCATGAATCACACATACACTCACACATATGCACACTAAATGTTACAATAAGGTTTTTCACTGTATGCACGTCAGTTAGAATTTTAAAAAGAGCTGAACTCCCAGGGTTATTAGGAGCTCTTTTCTCACCAGTTCCATCAGTCATTGTCCAATCTCACAAATGGAATAACAAAACCTTGTGAAGGAAGGTATTAGCACTCACTCTGAAGCGCTGTATACTATCTGTCTTAATATTCCAATTTTGAAGATTTCTTAGATGACACATTTTAAGATTGTCTTGCATGTAGAGTTTATATTGAAACCCTTTAGCACCTCCTAACAAAAACTATATCACTTATCACTTATTATCCACAAGAAAAGACTGAAAATTTCAGGAGTAGGCCTTGAAAAATGTAGCCTGTAGTATGCAGGCAATGAACTCTTGCTAACTGGGTAAAGATGCTTCATAAATTCTGAAAATTAATGATACACTCACACATAAAATTATAGAGTGTAATTTTCTGCCCTATTCCAAAAACAAGTTTTCTGGAGCTAAAACTATTGTATAATTTTTAAAAATTGGGGGATGTAAAGAAAATATTAAACATTTTGATCATCTTTTGAAAAATGAGAAGTATCAGTTGGTTATTTCTTAAAAGATGTTTAATTTAAGAAACTGAAAATGTATTACTGATGACTGAAGGAAAGCAGATTGACCTAGAAAGTTGATTGACTGCTTGGGAATATCACAAAAGAATAATGTTTTCAATGCACCCAGCTAATGGAATGAGCATGTTTCAATGCATGAGGCCACACTATTCTGCATATGCCTAAGAAAACTGTACAACAGATTTCCTGAGCTTAGAATATTGAGGGAGAAAGTGGGCATATGAGCCTTTCTTCTGATTCTTGGCTGAAGCAATGAAGGTGCCTCCCCTTGAATCCCCCTTCCCTGTATTTGCTATGTCAGAGCATGCTTCTGGGGTGATTAGACAAATGAGCCACAAAATAGAGCGAAGGCCAAGGAGAGAGTAGTCTCCAGAGTTAATACATTTTGGGATACCTGGTCAAGGATGTTATCCCAGTTAATTGGGGGCTATATGATAGTCACAACCCGGGCAGTCTCTTCAGTTGTTGGACCCTGTCCTCGGGAAAGTCTAGCGCCCTTTCGTATCTGCCAGCTTCTCATATTCCCTCTGTGTTGCCAGCCTTTTCCCACTCAATTTTCATTTTGTACAACGGATCACTTTTCTTGGCATCCCACCTCGGCCCCATTATGTTTACTCTTTTATCTGCTGTTCTTACAGTCATCGTCTTAAGTAGTTTATCAAAGGAAAATTTCTGGATAACTCAGATGACTTTCTGTTATTTCACATACAACAATCCACATGTGTAAATAACCAAATTCTGGTTTGGAGTCATTACAAAATGGTCTGTTTATTAATGCAGTTAGATTTATACATGAATTTATAAATGGGTTTATAAATGAATTAAGATCAATTCATTTACAGCATTGAGAACATTGTCTGGAACAAAGCAGGTACTCCATAAAAGGGAGTACGTATTTCTATTGTTTCAAAAACTAAGCTCACCACTTCATCATTACCAAATTTGTTCTTTCATCTTACAGTCCTGTCTCAGGTAACTCACTGCCATTCACCCGGGAGAGGTTGGCATCAGCTGAGGATCACAATTTCTGGGTCACTTAGTCTGAGTGCTCCAGAGAAGATCTGATTTGCTCAGATCAACTTTTAGATAAAGTTGCCCAAGCCAGGTTTTTATCCTTAGTCCAGTAAACCATAATAGGGGAGGAATCAGGCAGGATCATTTGGTTAAATCTAGAAAATAGTTTTTGAAGGCTGTTTTTTCAAGTAGACTCTTAACAGGTTAAATAGGCAGAAACAAAGACTTCAATGGGATTCAAAAAAACACCCATCTGGCACCAAATCCCGTGGTCCTCTCATTATATCATGTTGGTTGCTATTGGCTATTTTCTTTATTTGACATGTACATTTAGGCGATTATATCATCTCCCTTGGTTTTAACTACCACCATACCCAGTTCTGTATCTTCAATTCTGACCCCATTCCCAAATCTCCTACTTAAAAATCCAACTATCTGTTGGATTATAGTCATTAGGATGTCTCAGAAATCGCATCAAACTAAACATGTGCTTACCTTAAAGAATTACTCTGAGAACTAGAACTAATCCATTTAAAGCATTGAGAATATTGTCTGGAATGAAATAGATGCTCAGTAAAAGGGAACACTTATTTCCATTGTTTCCATAACGAAGCTTATCACCCCACCTCAACCAAATCTGTTCTTCAATCTTACGTTCCCATTTCAAGTAACTCACTGAACACAACCGGTTGCCCAACTCACCAAGGTGCTTACACCAGAAACATGCAAGTCTTGCTGAATTGTTTTCCTTTCTGCCATCCCACATGTCTTACCAGTTTTATCTATGTGTATTAAATGTTTGTGTTTCTAGCTATATCATTGCTGTTCTAAAGGCACAAAGGGAGAATAAGCATTTCTCAGAAGTCATCAGCGGCAGTAACAATAGCATTTGTAGTCATTGGGCAACTGAATATCACCCCTGTGTGTGATGCTGGAGTGAGAGAAGAGGGAGTATGGACAAATAATGTGCTATTCTAATAAAGAGGTCCTGACTTTGGGGCTCATTTTTATTTTCTTCTTATAATTTTTATGTTACTATCATAAACACCAATATATTTTGTTCCTGGAATTATACTGCTTCCCTTTAATTGTGGGACCAAGATGGCAAAAGCAAACAAATGAAATCTCCCTTGGTTTTCTTTTGTACTGCCGAGATATTTAATGAGAAACTTACCATATGCTACAAAGGAACAAAAGGAAAATGATTACAGAAAATGCAAACGTCATCATCACAATTACTTTTCCAAATTACAGGGTTTTGATCCCACAATTATTAATGTAGAACCCAAAATACCCGTATAGCTTGTCTTCTCTCTTGGGAGATGCGATCTTATCTAGCAGTCTCCCAGACAGACTGAGTCTTTTTTTCCCCCAATCTAAGGCGAAAATCCAAATTCTGGGGCGACTATTTTGGGTGTCTCCATTCCTTTCCAATTCCTGCTCCTGTAGCTCCTAACTCTGCCAAAAATAATTAGCAGGAAGATTTCTATGACGAATGTGACAAATGGTACTGCTCTTCCTAGCCCAAGAGGAATTCTGAGTCCCTTTATTTGGGCCTTGTACCCTTCATAGTGTGTAAAGCCTCCTCAATGTCTACATATTTCAAAATCTGAATATAACACAGCCTTAAAAATGTAATATTCATAGAACCTAACTAAACAAAGACGTATGTAATACACCATCCTTACAAGTGGCCAAAGACCTGCAGCTGGATCATTTCCATGAAAATGTTCTGCAACAAAGTGTGTGTTATAACTATAGTTGAAAGCAGCCTTAAAAACAAGTTGGTCCAATACATTTATCCTAAAAATAAGAGTTCTCAAATTTAAGACCCGGGGTTAGTTCACCTCACTCCTGGACTTCCTACTCTTCTTGCCTTGTGGTTGTATCATGTGTTCAGCATTCAACAGAGAAAGGTGGGCTGCGAGCAGCCCAGATCTGTTGACATTTCAGATTCTTTCAACTACTTTCCTTTCATCATCTCCAATTTTATAGCCTTATTTCTAAATACATATCTTTTATTCCTGAACACTCATTTGCATCCTGGATCTATTTCTCTAACACAGCACTTAATTTTATTTAAGTGTGGTTTTTGCCCTGGCCTTGGGCCACTGCATTGTAGTGCCCTGGTTCTGTGTCCAGTCCTTGTGTCAACCCGCACTGCCAAGCTTGTCACATGTTCAATGTTGCTACACCTCAACTGTGCCTCTTCTCTAAAATGGGGATGACAAGAAATAGGGCCAACCTCATATGATTGTGAGGATGACAAAGAAAAACTATGCAAAACATTGCTTGCAGCTGGGCGCTGTGGCTTATGCCTGTAATCACAGCACTTTGGGAGGCTGAGGCGGGCGGATCACTTGAGGTCAGGAGTTCGAGACGAACCTGGCCAAAATGGTGAAATCCTGTCTCTGCAAAAAAATACAAAAATGAACTGTGTGTGGTGGCAGGCACCTGTAATCCCAGCTATTTGGGAGGCTGAGGCAGGAAAATCACTGGAACCCAGGAGGCAGAGGTTGCAGTGAGCTGAGATCGTGCCACTGCACTCCAGTCTAGGTGACAGAGTGAGACTGTGTCTCAAATAAATAAATTAAATAAATAAATAAAAATAATAACATTTAAAAAATAAAATAAAACATCACCTGCTCATACTTGTAATTCTAGCACTTTGGGAGGCTAAGGTGGGAGGATCACTTGAGTTTAGGAGTTCTAGACCAGCCTGGGCAAAAAAATGAGACCTTGTCTCTACTAATAATAAAAAATATTAGCCAGGCATGGTGGTGCATGCCTGTAGTCCCAGCTGCTCAGAAGGCTGAGGCAGGAGGGTCACTTGAGCCTGGAGAATTAAGGCTGCAGTGAACTATGATTGAGCCCCAACACTCCAGCCTGGGTGACAGAGCAAGACCCTGTCTCAATAAAATAAAATGAAAACTTACCTGGTATTCAAAATGTACCATGTATTTATTGAATACTTAAATATTATTGAATATTCAATAAATATCATCTATGAAGCCATTGTGTTTGTATTTACTTTTTAAAAACCAACTTAGTGGTGTGCTTTCTACAGCTGAGAACTTACATCTCTGATCCTTTTTTCCTAAGAAGAATTTTTTAGAATTTTCTTTAGTGAAGAGTTGATAGTGATATACACTCTCATTTTCTTTTTGTTTGTCTAAAAACATCTATATTTTGCCCTCATATTTTAAAGAAATTTTCACTTGGAATAGATTTCTAGCTTGGCGCTTACTTTCTCTTATCGTGTTGAAAATGTTATTTCAGTCTTCCAACTTGATGCTGTTAAGGTGTTTCTGCTTTGAAAGTCCATATAGGTCTACTTTTTGCTTTTAAGGTACCTCTTTTTTTGGTGTTATGTGGTATCACTGTGACACATCTGGGTGTGTATTTCTTTTTACTCACCCTAGCATTTGTTGAACCTCTTGAAATTTCATCAGTTATGAAAAGTTCTTATGCATGATCTCTTCTTTGCCTCTCTCTCTCTCTCTCTCTCATCTTGTAGGAACTCTGATTAGATATACGGTAACCCCATTCACTTGATCATTGATGTCTTTTAACTTCTCTTTCATATTTTCCTCCTTTCTGTCTCTGTACTACGTTCTGAATAATTTCTTTGGACTTACTTTCCATTCCACCACGTTTCCTCTCCTTCTGTATCTAATCTGCTTTTATACTTAATCATTGGGTTTGCACTTTCAATTATTATATCTTATTTCTATGAGTTCTGTTTGGTCCTTTTTTTCAGTCTGCTAGTTCAGGGTTTGTTGTTATTTAGTTTACTGTTCCCTGTAGATATTTGATATTTGAACAACTTTGTTTTTTAAGTGATATAACAATAATTATTATAATGTAAGAAATCTTTGTGGGATTCACTCTGTTATCTGTATTTCTTCCCGTTGATTCTAATTTCAGTGTTGTGTTGCCTGTATTACATGATCTTTTATGGGGAGTCGTTTTATTGAAAAATCATTGTGAAGATTCTTTGAAGCCTTCAGTAAAGATTTATTCCCCCATAGAAGAGGCTTTTGTTTGTTTGTTTTTTCTGAGGCATCCATAGATACTACCAGTAAAGTTCATTTAAGCAAAATTTACACTTTGAGTTTTTTAGACTACTAGATGTGTGGTGGCTTTAAACTTCAAACCCCCTTGATGGCTGGTTTGTAATTATAAATTCTAAGCAATAGATCCTCCCCTCTAGCCATGATTTACTCATCTGCAAAGTAACTTTCCTTGTCTCCTAGGAGGAGTTTCTTTTAGGTTTACCTTACGCCCTGAGATAGGGGCCCAGGTTTGCCAGGTGAAGGCCTTCTTTTAGAACATCACCTTGGGAGAGCCTTGAGTTTTGATGTTTGGCCTATGTGCAAGAGGCTGTGAAAAATCACAATTCATGGTTCTCCTTGGACAAAAATGTCCATAGGGCAAAAGGAAGTGAATGATGCCGAAAATGACGATGATTGTGGTGGTGATGGTGGTGCAGTGGTGTGTGTGGGAAGGACAGGGAAGGAGGCGCTGCCTATCTGGGTTCTTGCTTTCACTTCTTTTTGCCCTGATAGTGCTTTACAATTCTGTCACCTTTTCAACAATTTAAAGTTTAAAATTATATATAAATATATATAATCCAGGCATTTTATTTGTTTACCAGGAAGGAGAGTTGGTATCATCCAGGAGGGAAAACTCCAGGTTATCAAATTATAGGACACATTCATCATAGAAAGTACTAGTGACAATAATCAAATATCTCTTAGAATTTTTACTAGATATTTGAATTTTTCATTTTTATTTCTGCCAAGCCTAGCTTATTGTAAGCATTTAACAAACATCTGTTGGCTAAAATCATTTACTAATTTATATACTCAGTTATAATTACATTATGTAGCTTTCTTAAAAGTGCCATACCTTTGGAAGTATGTTCTTGGAGAGGTTACTAAACAAGATCAAATTAAGACATTTAGAGACCTAAACATTGAAAAAAATGTAGGTGCCCTCTTCTAGTGGAACATCAAATAAAAATAATTCTAAGCCATTAAAATAACTCTGAGGACTACCTCAGTGCATTTAAAGAAAATGAAAAAATAATGTTAAACTTTTTGTCATAATTTTACTTGGAATTCTTTCCTTGGATGTGCTAAAGCACATGCTCATTTTTCCTACTGTGTTTGAGGCTTTCAAAATAAGCCCTACTATTAGCAACCACTTTCTAAAGTAATTTGTTCATGTGCACACTCATTCCTTTGCTCTGTACACTCTTCATTCTTCACCAGCTTTGACCTTGGCTTCCCAATGTTGTAGCTGGAGTCTTTCAGGTAGCCCACATATTTTGATGTTTCTAATTTGCTTTCCAGTATTCTGATTCTGGTCATGTCCTGACTTTCCAAACCTAGTTTTGTCTTTCATATTAACTGCCAACTATTCCTTGATGTTGTGTTTCCTGATCCCATTTTAGAACTAACACTATTCTAGTGTTGGCTAAATTTGAAAATCAACAACAAATCAAAGCGATGTCTTTGTGAAGTTAATACATTGCCACTGTCTACTGATTAAAACATTTCATGGCATGGATTGCCAACATGAAGATGCTTTCTGGGTATTTAAGAATTTATTGACTTCTGCGCTTCTGTTACCACATTAAGATGAAAATTGAATTTGGCAGTGACTGCTTTTGCTTGCTCAGCTTTTCACAAATCCTTGTGGTAGCAGTGGGACTGTCAAGTTCAGTCTTTCCTTCTCCCAGTTTCAGTTGAGGGATAAGCCAATCAAACTCTCTTTCTCAGGAATCTGAATCTCTAATGAAGTTACAAATGATAAAATGTATTCTATCACCAGCTTGTAGATGAAATCATCCATGTGTTCCTGCCTGAAATTTCCAAAACTGCTTGGCTAATTATTTACAATACTCAGTTTTAGTTGTTCAACTTTTCCTTTAAATATACAAGCTACCAAGTATCTTTATAATACAGTCCTTTTTGTGGCATGCAGCCAAAGAATTTTCACTGAAACAAAAACTTTTTCATTAATTTTTACCACTGACATATCTCTTTCAAGTGTCAGAGCTATGCTTAATCCCCAAATGCCAATGAGCATTGAGAATAGTGTCACATTCAGGATGGGTCAATATGTATATTGACAAGGGAGATTTTGTAGTTCACTCAGGAGTCAAGAAGTTTCAAGATCACTGCTACACATTATCTGTGTAATTTATACATAAACAATGATCAGAAGTCTCTTTGGGAATCTTTCTCTACAGATAATGTTGCATTCCTAATTGTATAATCATTCATGCAATTATGAATTTATCTATACCTGGTACATTGCAATATTTCTCTGCTTTGGAAAGTTGTGCACTATCTACAGTATGCAAAATTATTTTATTATCAATAAGCATATAAACAATAGAAGTAATCATGATGGAAAAGATCAGCGATGTAATTCAAAAATTTTAAATTCTGGACATAGAAAACATTCAAACTTTTTGATTTAGCAATTCTTCTTTTGGAAATGTAGTCTCTGCACATATTTCCAAATATAAAAGTTCATTGAATTATTAGGCTGAGTTGGCACATAACCTAAATATTCAGTGATAAGGAGGGTGATATAGTTATGCAATGGAGTATTGCACAGCCACTCAAAATGCTCAGGTTCTGTCATAGAAGTTGTGAGGAGAGCTGGAGTTCCATCCTAACCTAATCACTTTCTTGAGAAATCTTTGGCAAGTTACTTGACCAATCCGTGCCTCAATGCCTTCCTTTATAAAATGTTCATAATAATAACACATATAATATTACCATGAGATCTAAATGTGTTACTACTGTATACATAAAATTCTTATAATGATGCCCAGAAAAAGCACCATTAAGACAGACACAAATTATGTGATCTTAACTTTGTTTTAAAAAGAAATGGAATACATTCAAAACCCTAGAGCAAGCTTTTCCAGCCCACAGCCCGTGGACCACATGCAGCCTAGGATGGCTTTGAATGTGGCCCAACACAAATTCATAAACTTTCTTAAAACATGAAGAGATGTTTTTGCGATTTTTTTTTAGCTCATCAACTATCATTAGTGTTAGTGTTTTGTGTGTGGCCCAAGACAGTTTTTCTTCCAACGTGGCCCAGGGAAGCCGAAAGATTAGAAAGATTAGACACTCCTGCCCTAGAGAGATTCATTAAGGTGTAACAATTATTTAACGGGATAGTGGAATTACAGCTGACTTTTTTCTATCAGATTTCTTTTTTTTTTTTTTGAATGACATTTTACAATGAAAAAGGATGCCTCAAAAATAATACTTATCTGAGTCACTTTTTATACAAATCAAATCATCCAATTAACTGTGCAAAATTACATGTATGCACATGTAGCTTTATTGGGAGTTAAGAGGGCCTCATTTAGAGAAACTTAGAATTCAATTCATCCATAGATGTTTCTTTCAAGAAAATAGTTTTTTATGGAAAAATCGCATTGTTATTATTCCCAAAGAAATAATGTCCTTTTATACGTTCACATGTAGGCATTGGCTAAAATCAAAGTTTGATGACTTTACATTAATTTTAATACAGAAAACATATTAAAGGATTATAGCACAAACCAGGCTACTCAGTACAATCTAATGACAGTCACACTTTCTTGGGAAGGGACCAATCATCCTTGGTCAAGATCCATGTTAATTTTCAGAGAAGCTTTTAGGGGAAAGATTTTCTGATTTGGAAAACACTTCTAAAGAACTTAAAGTGCTCCCAGGTCTATTTGAAACCTCATTTGCAATGATCAGAGCTGTGTACCAGCTATACTATGATTTCTGATAATGGGTTCTGCATTAATTTCTGTTGTTTCAGGAGTTTATGTAGATAAAACTCATCTAGGCTTGTCAGTCTTATCACACTGAGATGGTAAGAGAGTTAGATGTAGACTTACTGGAATGCCTAAAGATGGGCTGTAGGAGGAGAAGGCCCTACCCAACTTACCCAGTAAAAATACCTATCACTTAATGAGTGCTTAAAAGGTGGCTGGTATCCTTCCTAGTGTGATTAGTTTGAAGTTAAAACTCCCAATGAAGCTGTTACTAATTTTCTTTATTTAAATCTGTATTGTCCCCAAGAAGACTAAGAAGAAAGGCACAAACAGTGATTTTTTTCAAAGGTTGTTTGTTCCTTCCCTGTATCTCTTTTCACACAGAAACATCAATAAAAAGAGATGGCGATCAGGTAGTAGAGAACCTTCTCTTCTGATCCTTGGCTCAAGGGCAAGGATTCCCATTGAGTAAAGGGGCTATTTGAGAGCTGGCTGGGAGGCAGACAGTGCTGACCACCAGGCCTATGTAATGTAATCTAATTCTAGAGGACAGGACAGTGCAGGATTCCATTCTGATGTGCAGGCTGGAACCCAGGAATCTTACCTTACATTGCCCACCCTTTTCTCCTTGTGCCTCAGATCTTTTGTGAATCTGCCTACTAGCCCATTCCCTTCTGGGGGGTGAAATATAGGAGAAACCACTAAGGTTTATTATATTCCTAAGAATATGATCCTGCTCTTTTGTTTTTGGTCTTACCCCACCCCTGTCCTGTAAGTAACCCATCTTTTCACCATAGAATTTCATCCCGTCATGTTGATTGACATCTAAGTATGGACCAGACTCCTAAATATCAGCCGCTCCTCTAGATTTCCAATAGTGTCACTGGCTCACCAACCCCCATTTCTGAGATCATTTTTTGTAATTTCAGTTGTTTTCTGTGAACAATGCCTGGACAATGCTATTCCAATTGAATAACTTGCTTTTATACTAAATAGGTCTACATTTTTCAGCCCTTCAATTTAGGCCATTCACCCCTTCTGTCTTTCTGTCCTACCAAGCTGATCTATGGTAGCATCTTAGCCCTTCCATGGTAACTTGCAATCAGCTAAACTTCAAATCCTGAAGCCTGCATTTCATATTATAACACATGTAAAGCAGAATTTTGCAATAAGTTCCTAAAACTGAACTTAGGGCTGTGTGTTGTATTATGGCTCATGACCCTGTGACCCCAGCACTTTGGGAAGCCATGGCCAGAGGATCACTTGAGGCCATGAGTTCAAGGCTGCAGTGGGCTGTGATCACACCATTGCACTTGAGCCTGAGTGACAGAGCAAGACCCTGCTCTAAAAGAATAACAATAAAATAAAATGAAATAAAAATAATAAAAATTGAACTTCATATGTCTCAATAGTTTCTCTTGAATCCATACCTTCAATTGTCAATAAACTGCATTACTGAGGAAATTATTTGGATGATTGATTATATATCTTTTAACTGTGTTAATTTCTTAATATCTATAAATAAAGAAATGTTTAAAAAATATGCATAACAGCTTCTGAAGTAGTCATGCTTTTTGTAAATCAGAATAGAATTATTGAAATATGTGCATGTAATTTAGATAACATACATCATAGTAAATTAAATATATTTATTATAGGAAATACTGAGTTATTTTCTATGCTTCAGAAGAAATTTGTTAATTGATTTCCACTTAGCTAATTTCCAAGCAACAGAATTAATGCTGGCTAATTTAAAGAGAAAAGCAATTTATTGGAAGGATATCAGATAAAACCCTGAATAGCCAGGCTGGGCAAACATAGAGAGAAAAGGGAGCTAGAGAGCCAATTTAACTAAGCCAGGATAATATTTCAGGCATTTGGAACTCTGGACATTCTGCTGCTGGACATTCATGGAGACACTGACGTTCAAAACCATATGCATCTTTTATTCCCAGGCTCCAAACACTGCAATCTTTAAGTAATTTCCCAGTTGTCCTCAGTCTTATTATCATTCCCTGAAGAGCCAAAGCCCTGAGAGGGAGTGATGGATGATCTGCTTCTGGGTCACTTTGGCCTGGCTCTTAGTAGATAAACAGAAACTGGAGCTTCCTCTTTGGTTTTCATAGGGAGAGGTAAAAGGAGGGACATTGCCTTTCACCAATACTCCCACAAAGGCTTTTCCCACAACTATGAAAATCATCTGAATGCTGACCTACAAAAAAAGGTGGATTTGCATTCAAGTAATTACATTTAGTCCATTTCTTTTCGTTTCAGAATAAATGTTCCCACTTTATATCCAAGAGACTTAATTTTGAAAAGTCATAATTATAAATTTTTTAATGTTTCCATATTAGTTCTTTAGGTAGAAAAGAATGAACTTTACATACTACATACTGAAAAGGAAATATAGGGGAGAAATGAGTTTGCAAATCTATTTCCAGAACAACCTATAAAAGAGAATATGAGAGAAATTCTTCTATTAATGGCTATTAAGTAATTCAGATCACACTTACTAGGAAAAAAACACTTCAAACATTTATTTGAAAGCATCAGAGAAGTTGTAAGATAGTGGGGGGAGGGGAAGCAGATGAAAACCAAAGAAAGAACAGAGGCCTGAGGTAGGGGATGATACTGCGGGGTCACATTTGCTCAGAGTGTACTTGGGAATCAGCAGGGGCTGATTTGAGGCTGAAAAACCGAGTAATAGGTTTGATAGACTGTAGAGCTGAGAGGCAGGATTCAAGTGTAGAGTCTGTCAAATACAGAGCCTGGATAAACCATCATCATGTTGAGGTGAGACTCTCAAAAGGCATAATCTGGTAGCATAGATTAACCAAAGAGATAGGATGTGGTTCAGCTTCAAATTATTTCAATCCAAGAAATTGGCTTAAAATGATCCAGATAGTTGTCACATGTCGTTTACTAAATTAAACATAAATGCTCTCTGGAGAACTCTCCTAGATTTCAGGATATTTCTATGTCTAATATTTTGCAAATGTAATGTTTGCCACAGAATAAAAAGTAACAAGGCACACAAGGAGGCAAGACATTATGAATTAAAACTAGCAGAAATAAGAAATAATAAAATTAGCTCTATGTGGTCTCATGAGAAACAGAATGGATAGAAAAGTAGGAATCACTATGATTATTTAAGCTCAATTATATCAGTAAATTATATTAATTATATATAATCTAAATCATCTTATTAAAGATAAAAACAGCCATACTGGACCAATAACAAAACCCAACCACATGCTACTTACAAATACACGCCTGAAATAAAATCACAAAAACTGTTTGAAAACAAAATATGGAAAAGACATGTGATGCAGAATCCAAATGAAAGCTGTAGTAGCTGTATTAATATCAGACAAAGCAGGCTTCTAAAAACTTGATAATAATATAGAGAGGCATTTCATAATGACAAAATTTTCAAGTCACTAGGAAGATACAACATTTTTAATGAATCTAGTAATGTAGCCTTAAGCCAAAATTAATTAAATACAATCAGAAACAGAAAAATCCAAAATTATGAGGGATTTTTAACAAAATTCAGTAACTGATTTAACAAACAGGCGTATATTGGTAAGGATAGGCAAAGTTTAAACCATTAAACAATAAGATTAGCAAACTTGGCCTAATGTAATATCTGTATAACCTTGCATCTAACATCTGCAGAAAATACCTTCTTTTCAGGCATATGGAAAATTTTTTCAAATTGACCTCAATCTGGTAATAAAGGAAATCTCAGCAAACATTCAATTTGTCCTCTGAACACAGTAAAAATAATCTACAAATCAATTTTTAACAAAAAGTAACTAGAATATTTCATATGTTCAGAAATTAAGAAATATTCTTTTAACAAATTCTATGAATTTATGGAATTAAAATGTCTGCTATCATTGTCTCTATTCCACATAGTTCTAGAGATTTTCATCAGGGAAATCAAGCCAGAAAAAGAAATAAAATGTAAATGATGTAGAGAGAATGACATAAAATTGTCATTATTTTTATATGATGATTGTATTTTTAGAAAATCTAAAAGAATATGAAGATAAATTATTAGAATTAATAAATGAGTTGAGCAAGAAAGTCATGTAAAAAATCAATTGAATTGCTATAAATCAACAAAAATGGAATATAAAAGTTTAAAATATAGATGTGATTTATATACTTTTGAATACCTAGGAACAAAATATGTGTAAGACCCTTATACAGAAAACTATAAATATTATTAGAGAAATTATATGGAGGGATATTCTCTCTCTAGACCCTTACTGCCCAAAATGTGGTGTACTGATTAGCAGCATCAGCATGTTTAAGAGCTTCTAAGAAATTCAGAACCCTGGGCTCCATTCCAGATCTACTGAATCTGAAACTATATTTTTTCAAGATCCTGTAATGAAAACACAGCAAAGTTTGCTGCCTAGGCATTAGAGGTAGAATACTGCACCCAAAAGGCTCAAGCCAGTGGCCAGACATAAGAACTTAGAAGTAGCTCTTCTGCCTTGCAGGCTGGGCTGTCTGCTTGTCCAGCGCTTCCTTTAGATGGACAATTTTGACATTTGCCCAAGAACTTAAAGTAACCCACACCCTATTCCCTTCTATATACGGGTAGTTTCCATGTGCACTCGCTCTCTCTCTCTCCCTCTCTCTCTCTCTGCTGACTTTTTATTCCTGCTTTGTTTGACCTGGGGAAGAAGGACTGCTTTCCCAACTCATTGTGCCCTCCCTGCTTAGGATTGTAAGCAAAAATCTTTGAACTGTTTTCAGTTGTGGTGGTGTACTGAATTTGTGTCCTCCATTTGAATAACCAGGCTCCCCCAGGCCAGGTTTTCCAAGGGAATCTGGTTGGAGGTGGACACAAGGTCAGGATCCTCATGCCAGAGCAATGGTCCCATATGGGCTCTATCTCATAGGTTTTGGTATGTTGCGTTTCCATTTTTGTCTCAATATATTTTTTAATGTTCCTTTTAATTTCCTCATGGACTCATTGATTGTTTAGGGACATGTTGTTTAATATCCATGTATTTGTGAATTTTCCAAGGTTCCTTCTGTTATTAATTTCTAGTTTTATACCATTATGGTCAGAAAAGATAGTTGATATGATTTGTCTTCTTAAATTTGTTAGGACTTGTTTTGTGGCCTAACATCTATCTATTACTGAAAGTGAGGTGTTGAAGTCCCTACTATTATTGTATTGCAGTCTATCTCTCTCTTCAGAACTATTAATATTTGCTTTATATATTTAGGTACTCTGATGTTGCATGCATAATATTTACATATTATAACATATATATCTTATATATAAGTTATATCCTCTTGCTGAATTGATACATTTATCATTATCTAATGATATTGTCTCTTTTTAACATTTTTGACTTAAAGTCTATTTTATCTCATGTAAGTTTAGCTGTTACTGTTCTGTTTTGGTTTGCATTTGCATGAATTATCTTCCTCCATCTTTTCACTTTCAGTCTATGTGTGCCCTTACAGGTGAAGTGATTCTCTTGTAGGTAGCATAGAGTTGAGTCTTGGTTTTTTAACAATTTAGCCATTCTAGGTCGTTTGATTGGTTGGAGTATTTAATCAATTTCTATTCAAGTTAAGCAGTACTTGCTACTGCTATTTTGTTAATTGTTTTCTAGCTGTTTTGTAGCTCTTTTGTTCCTTTCTTCCTCTCTTGATGTTTCTGTTTTTGATTAAGTGATTTTTCTCTGGTGATATGCTTTGATTCCTTGCTCTTTATTTTTTGTGTATCATCTATAGGTTTTTGCTTTGTGGTTAGCATGAGGCTATAAAAATGTCTTATTATAATAACATGTTATTTAAAGCTAACAACTTAACTTTGATTGCAAAAAAATAAAAAGTACACTTTTACTATTTTGAATTTGTTTTCTTTCTTTTTTTCTTTTTTTATAGAGGCAGGGGTCTCACCCTGTTGCCACCCAGGCTGGAGTGTAGTGGAATCTCAGACTCCTAGGGTTAAGCAATCCTCCCACCTCAGCCTCCCAAGTAGCCAGGACTATAGGCATGTACCACTATTCCCAGCTTATTTATTGATTTTTTGGTTTAGACAGGGTCTTCCTATGTTACCCAGGCTGGCTTCAAACTCTTGGCTTTGAGTGATCCTGCTTCCTCAACTTCACAAAGCACTGGAATTACAGGTATGAGCCACTACATCTGGTCTCACTTTGAATTTTTGACAGCACAATTTAAATCTTTTAATTTTGCATATTTCTGTACAAATTTTATAGCTAATATTACTTAGTTTTTACCTTTAATCTACATACTAAAGATTTCAGTGATTTACACATCACCATTATAGTATTAGAGTATTCTGAATTTGTGTACTTTTATCAGTGAGCTTTATACTCTCAAATGTTTTCATGTTACTCATTGGCATCCTCTTCTTTCAGCTTGAAGAACTCCCTTTAGCACTTATTTGAAAGATAATTCTGGTGGTGATAAACTCCCTCCGCCTTTGTTTGTCTTGAAATTCTTTATATATTCTTATTTCTAAAGGATAGCTTTGCTACGTACAATATGCTTTGTTAAGAGTTTTTTATCTTTAGCACTTTGAACAAATCATCCCATTATCTTCTGTTCTATAAGTTTCTTCTGCCAGCCATACTGGAACTTTCTTATATGTTATTTGCTGCTTTTGCTGCTTTCAGAATCCTCTCTTTTGCCTTTGATTTTTACAGTTTTATTATATTATATCTTAGGGTAGCCTTATTTGGAATAGCTGTGATTGGAGGCCTTTGAATTTTTTTGTACATGGATATTTACATCTTTCTCCAGGTTTGGACAGTTTTCTAACTAGAATTTCTTCAAACAAGCTTTCTACCCCTTTATTTTTATTTTCTTCTTGAACTCCTGACTCAAAATTTACTCTTTAGATACTGTCTCATAAATCCCATTAGCTTTTCTTATTCCTTTTCATTCTTTTTTCTCCTTTGACTGTATATTTCCAAATAACCTTTCTTCGAGTTTACATACTTTCTTTTGCTTGTTCAATTCTGCTGTTGATGCCCTCTATTGCATTTTTATATTGTTCATTGTATTTTTCAGCTCCAGGATCTCCATTTTATTTTTTATTTCAATCTCTCTGTTAAATTTTGTATTCTAGTCACATATTATTTTTCTCGTTTTGTTGAATTGTTTCCTGTGTATTTTCTTAAAGTTCATGGAGTTTTCTTAAACAGAGCTATGTGAACCCTTTGTCCAGCAGTTCATACATCTCTTTGTCTTTAGGGTGGGTCACTAGCACCTTATTTTTTTCATTTGGTAATGCCACATTACCCTGATTGTTCTTGATCCTTGTAGTTGTGTGTCAAGTGTCTGCACGTTTGAAGAAGTGCTTATTCCTGTATTCACAGACTGGCTTTGTTTGGGAAAGCACTGGGGAAAGTATAGTACTTGGGCTTTCCAGACGCCTGGAGCAGCTGTAGCCATTGCAGAGCTGTCAGAATCCTGGGCCCACTAAAGCAGGTGCAGCACTGGGGCAAGGCAGAAGCCTGAGGCCCACTGTGGCTGATGAACCATGAAGCCTAGGGCCTCTGTGGGCTGCCTGCTGCTGAAGATTGTCCAGGGCCCAGGGCCACTACATTTTGCCTGGCAGTGGTATGGAATTGGCTCACAATTCCTTTGTCTCTAGATATAACTCCTTATTCTAGAGTTACTTAAATGTTCCAAAGTTTTAAAAATACTGATGCTTGGGTCCTACCTGCAGCATTTGGATTTAATTGGTCTAGGGTGCAGCCTGAGAACTGAGACTGATAAAGGCTCTTGTGGGCTGAAGATCAATTCATAATGTAAGCCTGAAGCGTAGGGCTGTGTGGTTCTGCCTTGTGCCATGTCATGCCTAGGGGCTCAGTCAATGGTACTGGCCTGAAATATGGGGCTGTGGGGGTTCTGAGTAGTGCTGGGGTTTACTGTGATAGGTATAGTGTTGGAGTCCAAGACAGAGCCTTATGCTCATTTCCCTCGTTTTACCCCAAGTGGATAGTATCTCTCTTCTTGCTGTGCTGCCTGGGTTTGGGGGATGGGAGAGATACGTAATATAAAACATTTTTATTTCCCTCTTCAGTGCATTTTTTCTTATTGTTGTGTTACAATCAGGTACTGTGGTCTCCCACCTGGTTTCCTTCGCTCTTGTAAAGATATTTTCATGCATAGATAAGTTGTTCAAACTGATGTTTCTGCTGGGGGATGATCACTGGGGAGTATACTCTACCATTTTGCTCTGCCCCTTCAGGTCATTTTAGCATCAGCATTTCTAATTAAATATTGTACTCTTTAGTTCCTATGAATATTTGGTTGACTGTTAACTTTCTTCAGAACATTTATAAATATAACCCCTACTATCAAACATTTTTCAAGTTGGTTTTAATATAGTTTATGAAAAACCCTTTGTTACATGCTGGAATGTGAAAGGCTAAGTCAGTAGTTCCCAAACTTGTCTGCACATTGAAACAACCTGGGGAGCTTCACGAACTACTCATGCCCTAGAGATTTAATTGGTCTAGGGTGCAGCCTGGGCTTTGAAATTTTTAAGCAATCTCCAGGTGATTTTAATGTGCAAACAAGTTTGAGAACCACTGGCCTACGTTATTTAATACAGGTGTTCTGAATTTCCTTGGCTCTAATCTGTATTTAGAAACCAAATGTCTTAAAATGATCACCTACATTTAGGGTGCATATTTATTACTTTGTACATTCTTCTCAGGAAACCAAAAAAATTCTAGCTTAGGTCACTGTGATGATTAATTTTATAAATCAAATTGGCACGGCCATGGTACTCAGATTTTTGGAGAAACACTACTCTAGATTTTTTTGTGAATGTATTTTTTAGATGAGATTACCATTTAAATCAGTAAACTTTAAATAAAGTAGATTCTATTATATGGGAGGGCCTCATCCAATCATCTGATGGGTTTAGGAGAAAAAGGACTGACCTCTCCAGAGGAAGAAGGGATTCTGCTTCCAGAGTACCTTCAAACTCGAGCTGCATCAGCTGTTTCTTTTGTCCTCTTGCCTGCCAGCCTTCCTACCCTGAAGACTTTCAGCTTGTCAGCCTTCACATTTTTGTGAGCCAATTGCTTAAAATAAATCTATCTATATCTTTATCTATATATCTTCTATATCTACGATCTCCTATTGGTTGTGATTCTCTAGAGAACCCTGACCAATACAGTCTTTAATGACATCTGTGCTGCTAAATCCATTTTCGGTTCTCACCTTTCTTGACCTTTCAGCAGCATTTTACCCTACTGATGACTCTCTCTCCAATTACTCTTTTTCCTTTGTCTCTCAATTTCAGTGCTTAGTCTCTAGTTACTTAAATGTACCAGGTTTTAAAAATACTGATGCCTGGGTCCTACCTCCAGCATTCGGATTTAATGGGTCTAGGGTGCAGCCTGAGAACCGAGATAGATAAAAGCTCCTTAGGTGATTAAATGTTTAGAGCAAAGTTTCAGAATCACTGATCTACAACCCCATGAAGACTGACTCTGTCCTGGGTGGATCTACCTCCCATTATTCACAGGGAGTCCTCATTACTTTCTCTTCTTTTAATGCTGCATCTTTCCCTGGGCTCCAGGAAAATGTCTATTTACAGCTTTCATGACTAAAACTTATTCCCAATCCAAAGGTCATTTGCCTCTGAAATATCATGTGAAATTCCATCCCCTCTTTGTTAGAGAAGGGAGCAATATTGGGAAAGGACCTAGTTGTCCTCTAATTGCTCTTACTAGGCTCTGGGCAGGAAAAGTGAATGCCTCTTGTCTTCTTTTTTATATAATCCAGCTACCACTTCTACCCCAGGTGAAGCTACCACATCATCCATACGTGCTGAAGGCTTACTTTCAATTTTTCCAATGCAGAAGGTAAGAGATCAAAATCTTTACTCTTAACTAAACAGGGTCAAAAAGGCAATAGACATTATTTTTAGAACATTGTTTTTGAAAAGAAGATGATAGAATGCATTATAATGCAGCTCTTTAATACATGGGATTTACGTGTGCTGAAGGTCAAATGATATGTTCTGAAGCTAATGAAAGCCAATAAGACTGCTAGTAGATCAGTTATTTCAGTTCCCTCAGTACAGCTTTATTGTGTTTTTGCTTTATTTGTGTGGTACAGTGTGCTTTGTTATTATCCTTAGGGTTCTGATTGCTGTTATTTTCATCTTTTCAATTTGCAAAATACACTAAAATAAAAAACTTAATGCTGAAACTAATTTTTTATTTAAACCCACACACTAGCCAGATGTATTCTGTCACACCATGCTAGTATATGCTGTTTGATGTTGTGTATCATAGTATTTTTTAAATTATTCACATATTGAATTTAAATTTATGCAGTAAAAGAAAGTAGAGAAAATGCTCTCTTAGCTTGCTTTTTTGCTGCTATTTATCCATATCACTTTTTTATTTAAATGGCAAATCTCCAATTTTGAGGTTTTATGTGAGTGCCTGAAATCCAAGCAGGGTGAGTGGTTTTATTTTCATTGTTTGGGAAACAAAAATGTACCTCTGATAATTTTTGTCTTTGATTACTGCTTCTTCAAAGGATTTAAACCAGAATGAAAGCCTTTGAAATCTTCAGAGATGAGGAGACATGAGAGTTATTCTGTATGCACTAGATAAACAGATGTCTTAGCTTTTCAAACCAAACCTGAAAAATATAATCTCAAGCTTCATCAGAAACAGAACACTTTTTGCAGGTGTATTATGTTTTATATTTTACTAATGTGAAATGGAAAAAATAATGTCATTTTATTCCTTTTTCTTGTCTAAGAATTTAGTTCCAATTAACATTTCAGAAAACTTTTTGTTTAATATCTCGGGAAGCAAGGTACATCTCATAAGAGGGAAAAATTCTCTTCTTGTCATTTTGGATACCAATAAGTACCATTAGAAACATATCTAAAAGTTGCTTGGGAAACTGAGAACCTAATTGAGAAATTCCAAATTAATAAAAGCCAAATTTCATTCATTTACTCAATAGACCAAATCTTGTAATCAAATTCATTCTGAAGCACCCATTGACCTCAATGTAAGGTTCTCATATGAGATAATTGTAGAATTAAACTCAATGCTTAGAAAAACACACACACACACACTAATAGACTTTGCACTGTGGTTACTGATGGCCTGGACTGGGTAACCTGCTCTTTGGATGTCAATGGCATAGTTGCTCACTGAATCACAGCAGCACAGAAATGGACCTAATGATGCAAAGAAACAAATAATCTTTATCCATTATGCTTTCAGCCTTCCCAAGATAAAAATACTTCTTACTTACATACTTATGAGGTTAAAAGAGAAAAAGAGAATCATGCTGTCCACCGACTAGATAGAATGTATCCTTGTGCCATAAACATGGGTAATTTTTAAGTTTAAATCTTAAGTGACAACTCTCAATAATACCATAACTTGCAATTCAAATACCTTATTAAATATCCACTTTTTTCAAGCCATTCTTTGAAAGCACTGTCAATTGCTACACCATCGAATAAACTGTAATTATTTTGATGAAGGTGAAAAAGAAAAATGGGGCCAACTTGCTTAAATGTATCCTTTAAGGGACAGATTTCCGTTTTTTTTTCCAACACCATATCTGAGCTTTAGTCCTTGTTTGATTGGAACTGTAAAATAAACCTGAAGATATCAATTTGGAAAATTGAAAACAGTGAATGAGATAAATTCTAACATTGGCAAAAATGTGCTGCAGATAATCAAATTGGTCCTCAAAAACTGCCTTGTAGATTGTTAAAATTCTAAAGGGACTTTACACATAACTTAGTACTGTACATTCCCTTTATTTTAACCAGTGAGGAAACTGATATTTAACAAGGGGTTCAATGACTTACAAAAGGTCTCTATTCCTTAGGGGTGGTTTCTGGCTCTTTTCAGCTCCCCTGATTCACTACAAAGGGTTGACGCCCCTGGGTGTCAATAAGAACAGTTGCCACTAATATAGCTGCCATTCATTCAGATACCACACCAGGCCCTGAAGCATCCATCTCCTCTCATCCTTCTTCAATCCAACAAGTAGATCAATGTGATTTCAGAGGCGAAGGAGAGGCACCCCTACCTCTTCTTCCCCAATTTATCTCCCTGTTAGCAAGTGCCGATTACAGTAGTGACCCTCTTCAAATTCATTGACATGGTTTACTTGGAAACCAAAATGTGTATGTGGTTAAGTTGTACCGACCAGTATGAATTATTATAAACCAGGCTTGAAAGTCAATATTTAAGTCTAAATATGCTCATTGTGATTTCTACTTTTCTGCCATGGATGAGATAATCATAAGTCCCTAGGAACAGATTGATTTCTATTTTACTTTCATTTACTGAAGTGAAATAGCCAAAAATGAAAATGTAAGACATTTCATATACAGTGAGCAGAAAGGAACTTTAAAATGTGCTTTTATATGACATTGTTTAGATTTTGTTTAACTATTAGTGTTAATAATAACTATTAGTCTACCATTGCGTCTCAGCTAGGTGTTGTGCCAGACCCTTCACGTTCATTCTTTCTAATCCTTACACCAAACTGCAAGGTGACTATTATTATTCCCATGTGAGATATGAAGTAGCTACGTCTAAAAAGCAGTATAATGTGAAAAGAGCCCCTTGCATTAACTGGGTGCTTTATTTTTCTGAACTCAAGTCAATGTTTATTTCAAACTCCATTCTGCTCTGTGGTGGAAATATTAATTCAGTCAATTCCAAGTAAACAGTAAGTCTAGGGTCTGTTCCTTTGTTATTTTGTTTCACCTGTAACTGGGATTTTCTCCAACCTCACTTCCCTTCATATTTGCATTGAAGTTCCAAGGGTTTTCATAGAATCAAAGCTTACTAAAGTTATCTTTCTACATTTGCATCTGCTGAACTCTCTTGTCAGGTTCTAACTGAGGTCCAAGGGGAGTCAGTTGGCGAGCAGCAGATAGCTGGAAAAACACTCAAGGAATCATAGACAGTTTTGACATGGCTTTACTCTGTCTCTCTGGGTGTGAGTGAGCCTGGGCATGAGCCATAGGTACAGCGTTAGCAGGATAATTATACCTTTTACAGACAATAGTGGTTCCGAGCCAAGCAAGAGCTCACATGGGTGATCACCTAATGTACCTCCCGTGGTGTGGTTACATAGTGTGTGGGGTTGGGTGCCTGTGCTCCAAACCCACTGAGTCATGCTGTGCTGGAAGGCCATTTTGACCTACTCCTGACTAAAGTGCAGCCATTTCCCTTACACTCCACCTACTAGGCTGAGGGCATCTTCCGAGTAGGGACACTTGTCCATAGTGCAGAGCCCTGAATCCATAACCAACAACAACAATACAGAGGCAACAGCTCACTCCTAGGATCCCAGCTATGCTACTTATGACTATTAGGGCTTAGCATATGCCAGAGCCCAGGGATGCCCACCATCTCTGCAGGGTGTCATCAGTAAGGCTCTCAACCACCTTAATCTCCCATGAGACCCCTTGTAGGGCTGCTGTTATGTTCTGCTGATTGTCAGGGATAAAGGTACAACATTGTATTCCTAAAAGAGTGAAGTTCCTAAAATAACTGCTCCTTGGGCAGCAGTTATTATGTCTAAGGCCCTTTGGTTTTGCACCACCTTTCTGATCTAATGAACCTCATCCGTTAACAGGAGGAGGGCCACTCGGGTGTAATTCAGACCCCAAGCGGTGTGCACTGCAAGAGCAGTAACTTGTGCTTATATAGTATGACGCCCACTCCAGGGGTAGTCATTGCCAAGGGGTAGAACCACCAGTGAGCTCATCACACTCACAAAAACTGAGAGCACAGCTCCTCCTGGTTACGCAGGTGTCTGGTCAAGGTGGGGAGAAGAGTGGCAGGTACATAAGGTCACCCCCAGGTACAACGTGTAGTCCAGTTCACTGGGAGGTAAGGCCACCCTGTGTCCCCACAGACCCATAAACAACCAGGAGGCACAAAATCCATCTCAGGGTCTGACTGGTGGGGCCACTTGATCCACCATACCTTCTATGTGGTGACATGTGTTATGTTTACACAGGCCATGACGGGTACCCATCCTACAGTTGTGTTACTCCAATGTTGCTCTATGTACCGCAGTGCCTGGGCTGGGGGTACTACATATTCTCCCACTAGCCAGCCCCACCCATAATAAATGCTGGGGGCTGGTGCACTGTGGGTTTTGTGGCATCTTTTGTTCAAAGCTTGCCATGTTGCATTCCATGCTTTGGCCATGGGACCCCAAGTCTCCAGCCATATCCAGTTCTCTGCAGATGCTGAATGTATGTGCCAAGGCAAGCTGTCTACGGCTGCTGCTGGAAGGTCAATGCAGATCCAACAGTTAGAAACATTAGTCACCTCAGTGTAGGTGTGGACCCAGTCTACAATGCAGTTGGAGCATGTTTGCCTATGGTCGAAATGACAGAGCAGGCACAGGTACTAACAGAGGTAAATCATGTCCCTCAGGCAAAATACAGGCTAACCTTTCATCCCTGGATAACAATCCTGACACCAAGGTCTTTTGCCTTGGGCGATGGTACCACACCTTCTCAGCTCCCCATGGTTCCTTTGAGTCCTGCATCCATGCCAAAGTCAGGGGTGGGGGGTGGGGAGCTCATAATAGGCCATACAGACAGTACATATGTCCCACGGAGGAGGGTTCCCTCCCTGACTGTTCCCCTATGAACAGTCAACCATGGGGGCCATGTATTGAACACCCAAGGAGTGAAATGCAAGTCCTACCATAGGCCCTCCCCTCAGGGAGCCACTATGGCCAACCACTGGCAGTGGGGGCCTTGGAGGGTCCATGGCCACAGCCAGGTTTTCTGTTCCCCTGCCTTCAGTGGCATTGGGGCAGGCAACAACAGGTTACCGTTTATCCCCATACCTGGTTGGAGGAGGTCATCCTTGGCATGTATCTGCCACTGAATGGGGACAGTGGCCGGTATAACAAAGCCTCCACCAGGGCTGAGCTGCCTTTACATGGCCGTTTATTCAAGGTTTGGAGCACCAGGTCCAGTATGGAACTCCAGCCCTGCAAAGCTGAGGGTGTGACATGCAAGCCTAACAAGAGCCCATTATATCACTCAATCATACCCAGAGCTTGAGGGCTATATGGCACATGGAATTCCCACTTTGTGTCCATTTGTGGTGCCCATTGTGGCACCTGTTGCCCAGTGAAATGTGTTCCCCTATTACTCTCAGTGGCCAGAGGGTGACCATACAGGGTACGTAAGGCTTGTTGCAGGGCCCTGATGGTGTTCTGTTGATCGGCCACCCTGCAAGGGTAAGCGAACAACAGGCCTGTGGCCATGTCCACAGCCATCAGTGCATGCATATAACCTTATGACTTTGGCAGCAGCATGATGTAGTCTACCCGCCACCTGGTCAAGGGCACTCACCCTATCGTTACTTGCTGTGTAACACTGGGCAGCTGCCTCCATTTAGGATATGCCTGAGCACACACCGGGCATTTCTGAAAAGGCTACCAAATGTCTTGCTTGGGCAGGGACAGACCCCAACGCTTATTGATCTGTTGCATCAGTTTACCCCATGCATGTCCCAGTTTCCATTGCAGCCACAAGGCCACATCTCATGTAGATGCTGACTCTAACTATTGGATCTTGGCCAAGGAATCTGCCTCATCCTTGCCAGGGGTGGCCAAAGGCATATGGCCTGGCACATGATAAATAGTTACCTCTTTCTGAAGACCCATTTCTCAGAGGTCTTGCCACATGGCTTGGCCCCAAATGGGTCGGTGGCCAACTAGCCACTTCTGTATTTTTCAGGTAGTTCACCACAAGGTTAAGCCTCAATAGACTGCCCAGCTATTGGTACAGATTACCATAGGTGTCACCTCCTTGGTGATCACCATCTATACTGCTCTAAGTTCAGCCCATTGGTTCTTTGTCCACACCCAGTTTCAAACCACATGATGTCAGTACTAGGTTAGACTGCAACAGTGGTTCAGGCAGCAGTAGCACCTCAGCTAGACCCATCTATGAACTGTGTCTCTCAGGAATGGGTGGATGCCCTTCCTTAAATGGCGAAGGCTCAGGGTCCAGGTTCAGGGTCTAGATAAGGCCCATGGCCTTATCTTCCATTAGGAATACAGGTCCCAAGACCTCTTGCAACTGTGCTGCTAAGGGACTTGGACTCAGCATACTCTGCTGTTCCAAGTAGGCACCCCACTTTGCCAAAGTGGATATCTGTGCTGTCCCAGTCCAGGAGGTCATTACCCATGAATGCATCCATCCTGCTATTGGGTAAGTCGCCCATGCCACGACTGCAGCCTGTCCTGTCACACTCACAAACCCGAAGGGTGGGATATACAGCTGCTAGTGGTTTCTCTATCAAGGAATACTGGAGCTCAGCTCCCTTCCACAGTTGGGAGTAAAAGCCTACTGGCATTCTCAAGTGCAATATCATCAAATAATGGAATAGGTGGACCCCTTCTGGACATTGCCAAATGGCTAAATCTGTAGCAACTAGACCACGACATATGGTGGGGCTATCTGTGGCAACACTGTAAAAGTCTGTTGTTCCCCATCCCACATGAAGGCAAACTGTTTCTGGCTCTCTGGAGTGATGTCTATGGAGAAAAATGCATTGGCCAAGTCCACTACACAGTGGTACTGTCCCAGTTCCATCATGAAATGGTCCATCAAATCCATGATTGATGGTACAGCTGCAGGCAAAGGGGCGTTACTTTATTCAGTTCCCGATAGTCCACCATCATTCGCCAAGTTCCATCAGGCTTTTTAACTGGCCACACTGGAGAATTGTAGGGGCTGTGGGTGCCACACACTATCTACATCTCTTACAGCTTTTTAATTGTCTCAGTTATCTCTGTATGCCCACCTGGCAAATGGTATTGATTGGTGGAAGAAACCCATCAGGGTTGTGGCAGGACCTGAGGCTGGTGACGTGTATGTCCACGCAGCACCTTCACCACATGCACTCGGAGTCTGAATTCCCCAGCTGTGGTTTGTAATGCCAAGTCATGTAAAATGTGCATCCCCAGAATGTATCCCGGTATGGGAGAGACATGCACAGTATATAAATGGGGAGCCACGTGGCCAGTGCCAAGGTGCAGAGATACAGGTTTAATTTCACTGACCAAGCTCCAACCGTCAATGTAAGCAGGTTTCCCCGGGAACTTATCCGGGTTCCCATAAACAATGCTGCAATTTGTGCCAGTATCCACCAGCACCAGCACTTGCTGTACATTGGTGGGAGACCAGTGGATCACTAATTACACATGTGGCCTCTGTTTGTCTGGTGTCCTCCCAAGCCAGGCACCTTGGCCAGTTCCCTAATCAAACAGAAAAGGCTCTACATTTCTGCCTGGCTGCAACAAGTGATTTTTGAGCTGAAGTGCCCGGGTGGGACCAGTCATGCAGCAATGTCCTTCTCCCCCTTGGGCATTTTCTGGCATTGCTGCTCCAGAGACAACTGTCTCCACGAAGTTAAGAGTATGTCATTGGGCTGCTTAGCAATTTTCTGTCGGTCAACCCTGGCCAAAATCAAATCTATCCACATCTTTGAGCATGTCACTCGTTGGGGCCCCGTTTTCTCCCATAGGAGGGCTCCTGTGGGTGGGGCATCTTCCCTTTCTTTATGGCGCAGATCCCTCCGTCCCGCAGGTGGTCTTCTGTTTCCCCAACAGTTGCCATGGCAGTGGTCACTTCATGTATGTGGCACCCTACATGTGGTGTGAGGACAGCAGCTAGGGAGCCAAAGGAGCTCAGGGGTGCAGAACACAACACAAGACCCCTCATGTGGGAGGTGAAATGTTGATCATCTGGCTCCCAGGTATTCAAGTCAAACATAGCCTGCCGCATACCCATCTCCTGGATGACTTGCACCAAATTGGCATAAGATTGCCATTTACTCACGGTTTTGGGTATTTCACAGATGTGGTTCCATACAGTCCGTATGGCTGCCCAAAGCCATTCAATCAGGGTGTGGTTACCTTGCCCTTGTGCCAACTGCCTGTCCACCTGCAACAGCTCGGGATCCTGTTCGTGATGCCAATTGTCAGGTTCTAACAGGTCTGAGGGGAGTCGGTGGGCAAGTGGCGAGTAGCTGGAAAAACACTGGAGGAATCGCCGACAGTTTCAATATGGCTGTACTCACTATCTGGGTGTGAGTGAGCCTGGGCATGAGCCATATGTACAGCATTAGCAGGGTAACTATATGTTTTATAGATAATAGTGGCTTGAGCCAAGCATGAGCTCATGTGTGTGATCACCTAATGTGCCTCACATGGTGTGGTTACAAAATGTATGGGGTTGGGCACCTGTGCTTCAAACCCAGTGAGGCATGCCTCACCGGAAGGCCACCTCTGCCTACTCCTGACTAAAGCACAGCCATTTCCCTTACATCTCTCTATTAGTTTTCTATTGCTGTGTAAGAAATTATCACAAACTTGGCTGCTTTAAACTACATTCATTTAGATGTAGATCACAATTGTGATCTACACAATTGTGTAGATCAGAAATCCAGATGAGCTCACCTGGGTTCTCATGAGGCCAAAATCAAGGTATTAGTCAGAATGGGCTGGAGGCTCATTCTGGAGGCTCACTTATCTGGAGACTCTGAAAAAAATCCACTCCTAAACTCAGGTAAGTTGTCAGCAGAATCTAGTTCGTTACATTTGGGGGAGTTAGGTCTCTGTTTCCTTGCTGGCTATAGGCCAGGGGCCACTCTCAGCTCCTAGAGTCACCCTTGAGTCTTTGCATGTGGCCTCATCCATCTTCAAGCTAACATGAGTGCACTGTTTGTGTTTCTAGTCTCTCTGATGTACTCTCTGCTACCAGCTGAAAAAAAATTCTCTACTTTCAAAAAGCTCATGATTAGATTAGGCCCAACTGGATAATGTCCCTTTTGATTAGCATTGGGTAAATTGATTAATGACCTTATTTACATCTGTAAAATTCCTTTTTCCATGTAAGGTAGCATAACCATGGGCATGATATGTCATATTAACAGTTATAAGGGTAAGGGTTGAAAATCTTGGGGGACTACGTTGAATTCTGGGTACCACACTGTCCCACTGCTTCCAGGCACAAAGTCTACGCCCGATGTGCTTGGCATCCTTTATTATCAGCCAAAAAGTACATTTAGGTGTGCCATGGAAAAAAACTTTCTCTGTAGCCTGTGCTTTTTCAGGACTTGTGAATCAATGACAGCTTTCATCCATTAGGTCTAGCTATTTTGTGTATTTATAGCTGAGGTAATAGACATGTGACATCAGCAAACAATAAAATTTCCTTTAGTATCAGTTCATTTATTATGAAGGGAACCAAATTTATTATGAAAGGAACCAAATTTATTATGAAAGGAACCAAATTGCTTGAAGATGGCTACTCACAACAAGTATTCATAGTCAAAGGGGCAAACTACTCTAGCCTTCGAGTACTCACAGTAAAACCCTTAAGTTCCAAGTTCCTTTAAGAACCTTCTGTTAGTCTCAGGAAGTTTAATTTTTTTCTTTTTTTCTTTTTTTGGTACCTACTTGCTCTCCAGGTATAATAGTAGCAACTCCAGGACTGTCCTGAGTACTTGACTGTGGGGTACTATGTTCAATACCTGGGTTATGAGATTATTTGTACCCCAAACCTCAGCATCATGCAATATACTCAAGTAACAAACCTGCACATGTACCCCTGAATCTAAAATAAAAGTTGAAAAAGAACAAAAAAGGATTGTCCTGAGTACCTTTTACCAGACCGGGTAGATCAAGGCTCCAAGTCCCAAGCTGCATTTATATAAGCCAGCACAGACTTCATTATTTCCAGAAGTCTTTTCTTGATAACTCAAAACAGCCATCTCCCCTCTAATCTTTCATACTATGATGTGTGAAACTGGGGTGATTTATCCACACCTTTGTTATTCATAGGGAAATGGGACGTAGGACAGCAGAGAGAGAGGTAGAGGAAGGATTCCAAAACTTCGCCATTACCCTTCTTTTCGACTCTTTCTTCATCTCCTTTTCATCCTTCCCAAAGCAGTTTTATCCTAAAACAAGCTCATTTTACATCTTTCTCCATTCTCTCAAACCTGGTATTTGGAACATGATCTTTATATCTTGAGACCTTTGGGAATTTATCTTTTGAAACACTTGAATCGTCACTCTTTTAAATTGAAAAATCGACTTCCAAGCTTATTGTCTCTCCCAGGAGCTGTAATGCCTGCTTTGCAATTAAAAATGTGAACATAAACTAAAAACAAAAAGCATAGAATTGTAATCATGTTTTCTGGTCTAATAAGGAATGCCCTATTTACTGCTGAAGGAGAGTTGGGGTTTCAAGGGAGCATGGGAGTGTGGTAAAGAGAAAAATTAGCACAGTCTTTAAGGCTTCCAAATATCAGCACATCATACTGTAAGTCTGACCCTGAACTTAATCCCTTTTCTTAATCATGCTGTAATATTTCAGTAAATGGGATTGTTTTTACCATTTCTAATAGTTTTAGGCCCTTGATGATCTTGCCTAAATAATGTTCTATGAGCAGTTTTTGAGATAAAATATATATATACACAGTGAAATGCATAGATCCTAGAGATAAACTGTTATATGTTTTGACAGATGTCCATATCTCTGTAATCAACACTCCAATTGAGATATTTGCAAATCACCCCAGGAAATTATATTCCTTCTTCTTAGTTAGTCCCCACACATATAGGCAACTTCTGATCTATTTCTATCACCAGAGATTAAGTCTATGTATTTTTAAACTTCACCTTAATAGAATCATACAATCTACAGTGTTTTTGTCTGGCTTATTTGTCTCGACATTCAGTTACTAAGTTGCTTCTAGGTTTTTGCATGCATTCACTTTTGGTTTGCCAATTGGATGACTGGTTGGTTTTTGAGAATTACTGAATAGTATTCCATGATATTCACATGCCATAATTTGTTTATCAATCTTCTATTGGGGTACCTTTGAGCTGTTTCCAGGTTTTGCAACAACTAATAGAGCTTCTACAAACATTCACATCTACACCATTTTGGAGACATGTTTTGGTTTCTTTTAAGTACCTAAGACTAAAATTGGGTCATGAAATAAATGTATATTTCATTCCATAGAAAGGTACACACTTTTTTTCTAAAGTAATTATAGCATTTTACGCTTCTACCAGCAGTATATGAGAATTCCAATTATTTCACATCCTGACCAATATTGGTTGCTGTTCAACATTAATGTTAGCCATTCTAATTGGTATTATGTGTTATCTTATTGCATTTTGAAAGTTGTTCGATCGGTACTCATGGACATAAAGGTGGCAAAGATAGACATTGGGGACTACCAGATGAGGGAGGTAAGGAGGGGGCAAGAGTTGAAAACCTAACTGTTGCCCAGGCACGGTGGCTCATGCCTATAATCCTAGCACTTTGGGAGGCTGGGGTGGATGGATCATGAGGTCAGGAGTTCAAGACCCGCCTGGCCAAGATGATGAAACCTTGTCTCTACTAAATATACAAAAATTAGCTGGGCATGGTGGTGGGTGCCTATAATCCCAGCTATTTGAGAGGCTGAGGCAAAGAATTGCTTAAACCCAAGAGGCGGAGTTTGCAGTGAGCTGAGATGGCGCCACTGTACTCCAGCCTGAGTGACAGAGCGGGACTCCATCTTGTCACATTTATATAAAAGGTTATTGGACTTGGGTCTGTAATTCAGGGTTTCATCATATTTGGAAAGTTACTAACAAATTATAGCTCCAGAGTTATTTCTGTGGCTCCACATCACACCCATCTCTTCTAGGATTTAACTACCCAAATGTTAATGTTTTCCTACAGGTTGCAAAGACTCTGCATTTATTTTTACTTCAGTATTTTTATCTTTTTGGTTCAGATTGGGCAATTTATATTAATCTGTCTTAAAATTCATCAATTATTTTTTCTGTCAACTTCAATAAATTGTTATGTCTATCCAGTGAATTTTGTATTTTAGTTATTGTATTTTACAGTCTAGAATTTCCACTGTTTTAAAGAATAATTTCTCTTTCTCTCTTGAGATTTCCTGACTCTTCATTCATTAAGATTATTTTTCCTTTAATATTTTGAGCATATTTATAATAGCTGCTTTATAGCCATTATCTGCTAAGTCCAGCCCCTGGGCCATCTTGGGTTTAGTTTCTATTGATTGAGTTTTGTATCACCATGGATTATATCTTCTGGTGTCTTCATATCTAGTGATTTTTCATTTAATATTTGCCATTCTGAATGATAGCCTGTTGAGATCTGAATTTTTCTATCTTCTATTATTCACCAGACAGTTCAATTACTGCATGATCATTTTGATTTTATATTGGCTTTGTTTTAAACTTTATTAGTATCAAGTGGAAAGTTCACATTTCTTCTCAAGTTTCTCTAACTTGGCAGGGCTCAACCTCTAAACTTCTGGAACTTGTTAGGGTGTGGTTTTAAACTTCATTAATGTGGGTTTAGAGTAGCCCTTCTTGAATGTGGTTCTTACTTCTAAGGCAGAATTTTATTGATATCTCAGCTGGATGCCAGATTTGTTAATAAAATGTTAATATTATCTCTCTACTCTGACAGGAATTGAGCGTCAGAGTTGCTTGTATCTCCGCACAGCTCGATTTTTGATATCTTCATTCCACTCTCAACTTCATAGAAGCAGCTATCCAGTAACTTTCAGAAGTTTTCCCTGCTCACATACAGCCCAGCCATCAGACACAGGCTCACAGGAGACTCCTGTATTGGACTTCTGTTTCTCTCTGTTCAGCTACTTTCTCTCAAATGCTCTTCCCTACAGACTTCAGCTGCTTCATCAGCTCTGTACTCTGATCTCTACCTTCTGAGCTCCATGGGACTACTATCTTTGCCCTGGCTGTTGTTCTCTTTCTACAGCTGGAAAATTGTGCCCAGACAGAGAAAAAGATGTTTGTGGGACTTATGTTGTTTGTTTTCCTTCTGTCACAAACCAAAGTTATATAATGCCTATAATCCAAACCTTAATAATCTTATTTTCTATATTTTCCATTTCTCTGTTTATTTACTAACAGAGAGCTAGTCTAGTACCATTTACTCAATTATGATTGGAATCAGAACTCAAATTGATGCATTCTTTTACAAATAATTTATTCCCTTGGGACTCATTCATTCTTAGGTATAAAATGAAAGTGCTTGCCTCTAAGTGAACTTCTTGTTTTAAATGTTTTGTGGAAATGCAGGGTCTATTCAAATATGAAGAAGATGACTTCCCTAATACTGTGAATATCAAATTATTTTGTGTGTTTTTTAATTCCTGAGTCAGGAGTTAGTGAGTTATGGAGCTATGTCTGCTTCAGTATTAAAGAATGCTGTGTTAGACATGAGTTCAGCAAATATTATTGACTGTGACTCTGTTTCAAGAACTATGATGGTTGGTGTGACATGTAGTTTTCTTCTTTAATATCATTTTGTATACAGTAAATAAACATCCATCTTATATTCCTGAATGTTTACTTTTATATGTAGTTTGGTAATTCATTACTAAATATGCCATTTATTGTTTACTAAATATGTACCAGAAACTGTTGCCTGCTGTGAATATAATGAATGGCTGAGACCTAATATCCCCCTTTAAGGAGCAGTGTCTATTAAAAAGACTTAGGCATATGAATAGTAAAAGCTAACTGATAAAACTGTGCCCAAAATATTTTGGGAATACAAATGAGAGTGAATAACTTTGCCAGAGGTTTCTGATAAAAGTTCCTAGAAAAGGTGAACTTCAATCTGTCAGACTCAGTGAGAAAAGGCAATCAAGGCTAAGGATTTAATCCTTATTGGTGACGAGATCATTGGCAAACGTACACTTTCCTTCATTTCAGCCTGTACACTTTTCTCACTTTTAGCTTTTTTCCTTTCTAAAATAAGGATAATAATATTGACATTGCCATTCTGTTGGGAGGATTAGAAATTAAGGTTACATGTGTATGAAAATGATATTCATCATTATTTTGTTATACACCATAACTATTTTATTATTGACATATGTACTTTTCATTTCTATTACATTGGTATGGGAGCTTTCTCCTATAAATTCTGATTTGTAAAATGTTTCAGCATAAATTATTGCATGAATTATCAGTCCTTAAAAATTGAAAAAGTCAGTAAAAATAATATTAAATTTTAATTCTCTTTGTTAACTCAGGACTTATATTGGAATTTTCAGAGTTCCAGGATGCCATGTATATTTCCTTTTTCTTTGACCATTGCTACAGGTAGAGGGGTTTGTACTGAAATTTTGCACAGCCCAGAGGGAACTTTGGTTTGATTGGTTATGTAGTGATATGTACTTTTTACACTTTTTCAGAAAAATGCAGTCTATTTTTTTCTGAACTATTCATCATTACTGTTTCCTGTCAGTGAATGAAAGATTTTCAAAAATACTTTCAGCTTTTATTTTAGATTCATGGGGTAGACATGCAGGTTCGTTGCATGAGTATATTGCATGATGCTGAGAATTGGGGTTTGATTGATCCTGTCACGAGTTGTTGAGCAAAGTATCCAACAAGTAGTTTATCAATCCTTGCCCCCCTCTCTCCCTGGCCCCTCTAGTATTTCCCAGTGTCTATTGTTGCCATCTCTATGTAGATGAATACCAATGTTTAGCTCCTACTTATAAGTGGAAACATGCAGTATTTGCTTTTTGTTTCTGTGTTAATTCACTTTGCATTATGACCTCCAGCAGCCCATGTTGCTGCAAAGGATATATTTCATTCTTTTTGATGGCTTCACAGTATTCCACAGTGTATATATACCACATTTTCTTCATCCAATCCACTGTTAATGGGCACCTAGGTTGATTCCATGTCTTTGCTATTGTGAATAGTACTGCGATAAACATACGAGTGCATGTGCCTTTTTGGTAGAACAACTTATTTTCTTTTGGATATATACCCAGTAATGGCTTTTGCTCGGTCAAATGACAGTTCTGTTTTAAGTTATTTGAAAAATCTCCAAATTGCTTTCACAGGGGCTGACCTAATTTACATTCCCACTAACAGTGCATAAGCACTCCCTTTTCTCTGCAGCCTCGCCAGCATCTGTTATTTTTTTACGTTTTCATTATAGCCGTTCTGACTGGTATGAGATATGTCATTGTGGTTTTGAATTGCATTTCTCTGATGATTAGTGATATGGACCATTGTTTTTACATGTTTGTTGTCCACTTGTATGTCTTACATCTTCTTTTTTTCCTTTGAGACAGAGTCTTGCTCTGTCGCCCAGGCTGGAGTGGTGCAGTGGCATGATATCGGCTCACTGCAACCTCCGCCTTCCAGGTTCAAGCGATTCTCCTGCCTCAGCCTCCCGAGTAGCTGGTACTACAGGCATGTGCCACCACGCCCAACTAATTTTTTGTATTTTTAGTAGAGATGGGGTTTCACTGTGTTAGCCAGGATGGTTTCCATCTCTTGACCTCGTGATCTGCCCGCTTTGGTCATATGTCTTCTATTGGGAAGTATCTATTTATGTCTTTTGCCTATTTTTTAATGAGGTTATTTGTTTTTTGCTTGTTCAATTGCTTGTTCAACTGTTCAAGTTCCTTACAGATTCTGGCTATTAGACCTTTGTCAGGTGCATGATGTGTGAATATTTTCTCCCATTCTGTAGGTTATGCTTGTTCTGTTGTAGTTTCTTTTGCTGTGCAGAAGCTTTTTAATTAGGTCCCACTTGTTAATTTTTGTTTTTGTTGCAATTGCTTTTTTGGACTTAATTAAAAGTTCTTTCACAAGGCCGATGTCCAGAATGGTGTTTCCTAGATTTTCTTCTAGGATTCTTACAGTTTGAGCTCTTACATTTAAATCTTTGATCCATCTTGAGTTAATTTTTGTATATGGTGAAGATAGTGGTTTAGTTTTATTCTTGTGCATATGGCTAGCCAACTATTCCACCACCATTTATTCAATAGGGAGTCATTTCACCATTGCTTATTTATGTAAATTTTTCAAAGAACAGATGGCTTTAGGTGTGTTCCTTTATTTCTGGGTTCTCTCTTCTGCTCCATTGGTCTGTGTGTCTATTTTTGTGCCAGTACCATGCTGTTTTGGTTACTGTAGCCTTATAGTATAGTTTGAAGTCAGATAATGTGATGCCTCCAGGTTTCTTCTTTTTACTTAGAATTGCTTTGGCTATTCAGGCTGTTTTCTTGGATCTGTTTGAATTTTAGAATAGTTTTTTCTAATTCTGTGAAAAATTACATTGATATTTTGATAGGAATAGGGTTGAATCTGTAGATTGCTTTGGGCACTATGGGCATTTTAAGAATATTGATTATTTCAGTCCATGAGCATGGAATGTTTATCATTTGTTTGTGTCATCTGTGATCTATTTATTTCAGCAGTGTTTTGTAATTTTTATTATAGACATCTTTCACCTCTTTGGTTAGATGTATTCTTAGGTATTGCATTTATTTTTCAAATGCAGCCTATTTTTATAATTTGTCACCTTATTTCTATCAACCCAAGTTTCCTTTCCCAAATTTCCTATTTCTGAACTTCTGTTATCACATTTTATCATGTGTTATGTTTCATCATTATTTTTCTTCGAAATATCTCTTCAATTAAGGATATCTGGGGAGGAATGGATTGTTTATTGTTCTCATTATTACATAATTAACTGTTCAATAATAAATTATATATACAATAAAACATACCCATTTTAAGTGTATTATTTTGACAAATTTACATGTTCATGTAACTACCACCACAATCAAATGATATACAATTTTCATTGGCCCAAAAAGGTCCCATGGCACTTTGCAGTTTATTCCTTCCACAAACCCCAAAATAGGCAAATCTTCTTTCCATCATTATAGATGACGTTTGCTTTTTCAAGAATTTCATATAAATTGAGTCATGCAGTATGTGCTTTTTTGTACCTGTAGTCTTTTACTAAGCATAATGTATTATAGATTTATCCATGTGGTTGCATTCATTGTCAGTTCTTTCTTTTTTATTGCCAAGTAGTATTCCAATATCCGGATATATCAGATGTGCTGATCCATTCACCTGTTTATTTTTTTTTTCCAGTTTAGGGCTATTATAAATAATGCTTACATTCATATAAAAGTCTTTGTATAACAATGTATCTTAAATTTTTGGTTAATTTTGTTTTCAAAGCTCTGTAATTAAATGTATACATATTTAGGATTGTTATTTCTTTTTTATGAGTTGATTTCTTTATTGTTATAAAATGTGTGATTTTGGTCTAGGTAATATTTCTTGTATAGTAATTTTAGAAGTATAATTTGTCTCATATTAATATAACCACATCAGTCTTTTCTGTTAGCTTTTGCATGGTATCTCTTTTTTCTAGCCTTTCTGTTTTAAAACTATTTGTGTTTTATATTCAAAGTGTTTACATGGTAGACAAAAACATTTAGTTGAGACTTCCTTTTATTGACTACTTTTTAAAATAGGATTATGCAGGCCATTTATATTTAATGCTATTTTCAATACAATCTTGCTATTTACTTTCTATATGTTATTTTTTTCTTCCTCTTGTCTTTTTTAAACCTGTCTTTTTTTTAACTTATAAAGAAAAGAAGTTTATTTAGCTCATGATCCCAGAGGATGGGAAGTCCAAAAGCGAAGCACTGCATTTGGTGAGAGCCTTCTTTCTGTGTCATAATATATCTGCCTTCTTTTGAGTTATTTTTTAGTAGTCCATTTTATCTCCACTATTGGCTTCTTAGCTCTATCTCCTTGGTTTTTATCTCTGTGTGTGTGGTGGCACTAGCATTCACACTATGCATATTTAGCTTACCATAGTCTGCCTTACACTTCCATGTCTCTCCTCATTCTCTGTGCTATTGTTTCTATACATTTTACACACATATGCACAAGCATTATACATATGTACACACATACTATATATTACATAGATACAATATATATGTATATGGTAAAAGGTAGAGGTCCAGTTTCAGTCTTCTGCATATGGCTAGCCAACTATTTATACATATACATATATATATAAACTCAATTTTTTAAATTTTTCATTAGGCAGTGAAAATATTTATAGAAATTTTTAAGTGAAAATACATATATATACATATTTATCTACATATTTACCATCAGGTACTCTTCATTCCTTTGTGTAGACACAAATTTCCATAATTTTCTTCAGCTTAAAGAGCTTTATTTAACATTTTTGGATGGCTAAGAAGGTGATATCTTTCACTAGCAATGAATTTTCAGTTTCTATTCGCTTACAGCCAAGAAAGTCTTTATTTCACCATTATTTATTTAAATAACACATATTTGGGGATAATTTTTGTTGCATGTGAAAGCTGAGAAGATAGTGAAGAGAGTTCCCATACATTTCTTATTCAGTATCCTCCACTGTTAAAGTCTAATATTTCCATGGTACATTTGTCAAAACTAACAAACATGATGTTTGTATATTAATAGTAAATACAATTTGTACATGTCTCTTTCTGTTTGAGGATTCAATCCAGGTTACCATATTGCATTTAGTTGTCATGTCTTAGCAGTCTCCTCTGGTCTGTGGGTTTGTGCTGTTTTTCCCATGATTAGATGAATTATTCATGATGATATTTGATGGAATTTTTTCTATATATAGAAAAATATAATTATATTTTTCCTGGGATTTGCACTCCCAATCTTCCTTTGAGCGCTTTAAGATGTTCCAGTGAGAACACTTGGACACAGGATGGGGAACATCACACACCGTGTCCTGTCGTGGGGTGGGGGGAGGGGAGAGATATAGCATTAGGAGATATACCTAATGTAAATGATGAGTTAATGGGTGCAGCACACCAACATGGCACATGTATACATATGTAACAAACCTACATGTTGTTCGCATGCACCCTAGAATTGAAAGTATAATAATAATAATAATAATAATAAAAGATGTTGTTCCATTGTTTTCCTGGCCACACAGTTTCAAATGAGGATCCTGAGATAATTCTTGCATATGCTCTTTTCTATTTGTGTCTTTTTCCTCTAGTAAGATTTTTTTCTTTACCAATTATTTCAAAATTTTGATTATAATATGACCTAGTGCGGTCGTCTTTGCATTTATCCTGTCTGGGAATGAACATTTGAAAAAATTTTTGGCATTAGTTTTTCAGATGGACCCTCTCCTTCCTTTTGGGCTTGGTTACATGCATGTTAGCACTCTTAATATTGTACCATAGGTCACTGAAGAGCTGCTGATTCATTTTTTCATTTTTTCCTTCTGTGTGCTTCAGTTTAATTTACATTATTATTTAAGTTCATTGATTTTTCTTCTGAAGTATCTAATCTGCTGTTAATCCCATTCATTTATTTAGTTTCATTTTAGCTATTGTATTTTCATTTCTAGAATTACCACTTAGTTCTTTTTCACATCTTCCATTTCTCTCATTATCGTCGTATTTTACTTTAAACCTTTAGCATATTTGTGAAAACTCTTTTAATAGCCTTGTCTGATTATTCTAACACCATGTTATCTGTGGGTGTTTTATTGAATGGCTTTTCTCATGATTGTGGCCAAATTTTTCAGTCTTTTTTCTTTTTAAGCTATTTTTTCTTAATATTTAATTTTTTAATTGACAAGATTATAGATATCATGTACAATACGATGTTTGGAAGGATATATAGATTGTGTAATGACTAAACCTAGCTAATTAACATACGCATTGCCTCAAATAGTTATTATTTTTGTGGTGTGAACACCTAACATCCATTCTTTTAGCAGTTTTCAAGAATACAATATTTTGTTATAGTTAACAAAAAATTATTAATTGCACCATGTTGCACAATATATCTCTTGAACTTATTTCTCCTGTCTAAATGAAATTTTATATCCTTTGAGTAACATCTATCCCTCTCCTCCCTCTCATTCCCCCCATATCCTAGTGACCGTTAATCTACTTTCTGCTTCTATAAGATCAACTTTTTTAGATTCTATATATAAGTGAGAGTATATGTTATTTATCTTTTTATGCCTGGCTTATTTCATTTAGCATAATGTCATCCAGGTTTATTCATGTTGTCACAAATGACAAAATTTCCTTCTTTTTTAAGACTGCATGTCATTCCATTGTGTCTAGATAGATAAATAGACCATGTTTTCTTATCCATTTTTCTGTTGAGGTACACTTAGCTGGATTCCATATCTTGGCTGTTGTAAATAGTGCTGCAATAAGATGGGAGTGCAGATTTCTCTTTGATATAGTGACTTCACTTCTTTTGGGCATATAACCAGTAGTGGGATTTTTGGATCCTATGGTAGTTCTATTTGTAAGTTTTTTTGGATTCTTCCTGCTGTTTTCCGTAATGGCTATACTAATTCAATTGTTGAGCTGTTTTTAATTGAGCACTAGACATAGTGAATTTTATGTTGTTGTGTGCTAGATTATGTTGTCTTCTTTCAAAAGTATTAGACTTTCTTCTATCAGTTATATTTGGCTTAGTTTGAACCTTCTGAAGATGGTTTTTCCGATTTATTAATAAAGATGGTAGTCTTTATTCTGGGCTAGTTTAGCCCTACTAAGCCATGCTTCTTATGGGTCTCAAGGACTTGCCAGCTCTGTGAGAGCTCTAGAAACTACTAAGACAGATCTCTTTCTCTGTGTCACTATCTCTACTCTGGTCCTTTACGTTGCAAATTCCAGCAGCCCGGGGCCTCCTAAACTTTCATCTCTGTCTTCTCATCTTACTCTGAGAGCCATTGTCCTAGATTGTCACTTCAGAAATCCAGGTTGATATAGAATTACCTTCATTACTTTTCTTTTCTCATATATCTTAGTCTTACACTTGCACTGCCTGTTGCCTACTGTACAAAATCATGAGTTTTATTTTACTGAATGTTTTTTCTTCTTGATGTTTGGGGTTTTTTTAAAAATCTTTTTTATAGTAAGAGGATACGTTTAGTTCCATTTAAGGCCAATCCTGGAAGCAGAATTCCAGTCTTCTAGTTTACGTTTTCTTTGTTAGCAAAAGCCTAAGTCTTTATTGCTTGCAATCTGAATTTCTACAGTGGCCTTTGAAATGATCACCTTGACCATCCAGTCTCCACACCCTTTCCCAAAGCATCCTGCAGATTATTGCTAAATTAATCTCCTATCCTTACTCTTTTCTTCAGACCGTTCCACTTAAAAACTTTATTGATTCCTCGTTACCCATCATATTTCAGGAAATATGGAAACTTCTGTGCCTGGATTTTAACATCTTTGCTAACTGGCTCCTCCCAAGCATAGTTTCTTCTCCTCCCTATGTACGCTATCTACTCTAGGACAATTCATCACTTTACTATTCCTAACAAATACCATAAACACTCTGACTTCACTTAGAATTTCTTAATTTTTCTTTTAACTTATTTTTTAAACAATTTCATTTATTTGTCAAGGCTTGACTCAAGTGTCTACTTTCTGTCATCCAGGACCCTGGAATTCTGTTAGGAAATTTTCTTCCTACCATTATTCCCTAGGTCTCATGCATAGCAGTTCCCCTGGACTTTATCAAGCCTGAGTATGATGAGGAAAATAAAAGTCTATAGCCCCATGAGATTCTGCAACCTATCTGGAGGATTTGAACAATTCTTTCAGCAAATGTAACTCTCTCCTTGTTAGAAATTCTCATTCCAAAGAAAATAACATTTATTTCATAATATGTTTATATAGCTAGGTATTATCAAACCTAGTACCGATTATAAACTCAGCCTTGCTTAGGTATCATATCTTATCATCAAAAAAGTTACAATCTAAAATGAAATGTGGGTAACAAATAAGGGGGCAATTATAAAACAATAAAAGATAGTTTACAAATGATTTTTTTTTCTTCCAAGAAAAAGAAATATCTTGGATACTAAGTGCTTGGGTGTTTATACAAATTATTTGAACCTTATGCATCAACAAATCCTGATTCAAATTTTGGCAAGTAATGGTCATCTGTGGTTTCGAGTACTTTCTAAAGCAAATCATGACAGAAATCCCACTGGGGCAGCTTTTCTTGTTCCAGTGATTGCAGAATTTGGAATTGAGAAGATATAAGAAAAAGAAACAGAGAAGATCGTGCATGTGTGCATGTACGAGCAACCACACACCATGTTTACTCTTTCGGAAGAATCTATTGAGGTTTCCAGGATGGAATGTAGAGAGATTCAGGAGGCTCTTTCTTCTCTTTGTTCATTTCAAGAGACTGAAGTGTGTGCTAATTTGTTACTTGGTCTCATAGATTCTTTGCTCAGTGTTTACAGCTTCAGTTGTTGGAGAGTTCTGTTACCCAAACTATTGCCTTCTCTGTGCATAATTTTGTTTTTGAAAATAACTGTAAAGTCTTAAACGCATTCCAAATAGGATTTTGTTTTCTGGCATCAATAACACTAAAATTTTGTAGTATACGTGTATACACTGGTGTTAATTTATGTATGTTGTTCATGTATATGTATATACATGTATGTGTATGTGCCTGTATATGTGTATGAAGAACCAAACACTAGCTTTCACAGGAGACGAATGTTGCCAAATAAGTATGCATATAAATTCCTATTTATTGGAAATGAACTATTATAGCAACGTAAAAAATCAATGTTTGTCCAATTATTTTCCACAGGCAATATCAGGCATTGCAGCATAGTTTCTCATTAGATTAAATCAAACTGTTCTTAAATACCATTTTACCAGCTGTTACTGGATAAAGGGTGAACAGAACAGTTTGTAGAAGCAAGTACATAGCTCTTTGGCATGTGTTCCTGCCAACATTGCTACAGCTGTGTATATTATTTATAAAAAAACGAAATGCCCTTAGTGGTTTTCCTTAAATTTTATGGAAGTGGGGTTTTTTTTCCAGAATAATTTCATATGTTTCTTAGGAAGATAAAACATTGCTGAAGCCTATAAAATAAGTCAAATTCAATATATAACTGAAAATATTTTAGACTTTAAATTAGAATAAAATGTGAGAATGAGAACAGTAAGAGGTAGATGCATCAAAATAGAGTCAAATAAATACCCCAATTTCCCTAAATAGGTTTTTATATATTTGCTTTTTTAAAAAATTTATATTTCCAGTTGTTTAAATTGGGGTTTAATCAAATAATAAATAGTCAAAGCTTCTTAAACATTGACCCAATATAACATTAAAGGGCATACAGCTCAACTTATTGCCTTATTTCCAAGTGTTAAATGTATATTTTATAACCTCAGCTAAGATGTTTTTTTCCTACAGGTAAGAAACTGAGAAACACAGATGCTTAAGAGTCTTGATGGAGATTATATAATTTTTTAGTAGACAGGACTTCCAGGTCTCATAAATTCCAAGAGTACCATGTATAATAAGCAAATGAAGTTTTGTTACTGGAAATATAGACAGAAACATCTTCCTTAAATTCCATTCACTTTCACTATATCCTACTGAACAACAAAGTTTTTACAAATCACAAAGCACAAGAGAAATACAAAGTGTTAATATTTTAAATTATAACAAAATGAAATTTCAATATTGACTTTTATGAATGCATTACAAATAGCATTTAGATTTCAAGCAACTGATTGGTTATCTTAAGTATATAATAATATATATCAGATGGTGGAAATGAGTAATTATTTTCTCATTTTACCCTCAGCCTCTTCTTCTCTTATTTTTCTTATTCTTCTTCTCTAACATTTTAGTTTCTCCATGAACAAGCATATTCATTATTATTATTATCATTATTATTATATTGAAATGTACAAAGTGTTTGCCTAGCCCAATAGAAAGTTTGTTTATAGGCAGGGTGCGGTGGCTCAAGCCTGTAATCCCAGCACTTTGGGAGGCCAAGGCGGACGGATCACCTGAGGTCAGGAGTTCAAGACCAGCCTGATCAACATGGAGAAACTCCCTCTCTACTAAAAATACAAAATTAGCCAGGCATGGTGGCACATGCCTGTAATCCCAGCTACTCAGGAGGCTGAGGCAGGAGAATCACTTGAACCTGGGAGGTGGAATTTGTGGTGAGCTGAGATCGCGCCATTGCATGCCAGCCTGGGCAACAAGAGTGAAACTCCGTCTCAGAAAGAAAGAAAGAAAGAGAGAGAGAGAGAGGAAGGGAGGAAGGGAGGAAAGAAAGAAGGAAAGGAGACGAGAGGAGAGGAGATTTTATAGTGCCCTATTCCATACTTTTCATTCTAAACTTTATACTTAGATTTCCTTTCAGCATATTTAAATCACTATTTTATGTGGTTTGGATGTTGTCTCCTCCAACATTAAAATGTGATTTCCAATATTGCAGAAAGGACTTAGTGAAAGGTAGTTGGATCATGGGGGAGGATCTGTCATGAACAGTTTAGCACCACCTCCTTAGTGATAAATGGGTTTTCACTAAGTTTGTCCATATGAGATCAGGTTGTTTAAAAGAATCTGGAACCTCTCGCTTCTCTCTGTCTTGCTCCCACTCTCACCATGAGACATGCCAGCTCCCCTCCGCCTTCTGTCATGAGTGGAAGCTTCCTGAGGCCCTCACCAGAAGCAAATGCTGGCACTATGCTTTGTGTACAGCTTGCAGAACCATGAGCCAATTAAACCTATTTTATTTATAAATTACCCAGTTTCAGGTATTTATTTACAGCAACACAAAAATGGACGAACACACTATTTTTTCTTTGCTTTACCATGAATTTCACTGCACAATTGAACGCTGATTTAAATCATTTTGATTAAATTGAGGATTTTTGAAGAAAACAGAAACAAAGAAAATCTGACCAATTGCTATCTTCTTGGAATCAAGGATAATATTGTTGTTTGCTTGGGCAACAAATCTGCTTCACAGATTTACAGATTTTCCTAACTATAACAGAAGTTCCAAACTAGTAACTTGAAGGCAACTCCTAGCTCACAGTTTTGTTTTGTTGTTGTTGTTTTTTTGTTTTTTTTCCATTCACAACTAAGGAGTCTATACAGGATACTCAGAATCTCTGGCCAACGTTACTGCGCCCCGGAACTCAGTGGAAACTAAGTGATGGTTGTTGTGGAGATAGGTATAGATACCCTCCTTTACCAGAGTCACCACCACTCCTTAATATCGTATATCAGCCCTACTTCATGCCTTTACTTTCCTACCTGATCATGCAGGCAGTTACATTTGAAACCCCTGGTAAACGCTGAGAGTGACTACAAATGTTAGGTCAAGAGCCAGAGCAGTCCTACAAAATGGCAGATTCTATGTGGCTGTTGAGAAGGTCATATTTGATCACATCCATAATGTAATTTTTAAGATCTTTCAAACAAATCACTTTATTCCCCTGCTTAAAATACTTCAGTGGCTCTGAAATAGCTCCTTAGGGTTCCCTTTTACTTTCCAGAGAAATCTTTTGTCACTGACACTCATCCCTCTTCCACAGCTCCCGTACAAAAGCTAGATTGAATGACTTTCAGGTTTCATAAGGCCTAATTAGCTCTCTTGTACCAGTTAGGTCTTTGATCATCGTGTTCCCTCTCCCTGATGCAATGCGCCTTCCTGCACCCACAGCTTACTAACTCACACCTCACCCAAAACATCATTTCCTCCAGGAACCTTTCCCTAATTGGCCAAACCTGATGAGGAAGGTCCTTCTATGTGCAGTTGCACTTTACTGTGTATGGCAGTTGCGTGTTTGCCCGTCGCTCTGCATCCCTGCTTTGACTGTAGGAGGCAGAAAGTCAGTGTCCTTGTATTTTTCATCATCATGCTTCCACTGCCTAGGAGTTCCCTGGGAAAATAAAGGCATTTGAAAATTTAGTAAATAAAGCAATGGATGCATTAGTTGAGTTTTGCGTGGGTGGATGGTTAGAGTTCCCACAACTCTGCAATGAGGGGCAAAGCCAGAAAAGATGCTCTGTTATTCTTGGAGTGGTCACTTTGATTTCTGTCTTATGTTGACCTGGTTGCCTTGTATACTTTCCCTGTGTATATCAGTTCCAGGAAAAGTTAGGCTCTAATAAACTTTTGGAGCTAGTTGTTTGTCTCTCAAGCCATACACATTTTTAATCCTTCCTCCACTCTGGATATCCATCTGGGAAAATGCATTCAGTGACAATGACAGTCAGCACCTGGAGCTGGGCTTCAGTCCTCAAACTCTACTTCCATCCATTTTCCTGAACCTTTTTTCCCATTTGAACCTCTCAGATTCCAGTCTTTTTGCTCCCGCCTCTGCTAGGCCCTTGAAATAGCGATTTGCTTTTTTGTGAGTATCGATTTGGTTCTTTATCCTTCTTTGGCCCTAAACACTGCTTTTCACCCTGTTCCTTAACCCCATGCCTCTCCACACCTCTGACACTGAGTCCCACCCCCCAGTTTTCTGCCCATCACCCTGCTTGCCTTGGACAGAAGCAGCACGTGAGCCATTGCAACTGGCTACTTCCTGCCCTCATTTGCCCTTGAGTTCTTTTGCTCTCCCCAGCTTTCTTCTTCCCTGTACTCTAATCAGTATCTTTCTCTTTTCACCAGTGTTTTTTAATGATTCAACGGTAGGAAGTTTAAATGTGAGTTTTTCATTTTGGTATTAATTTAAGAATTAACTGAGGTATGCTTTGGATTATTTGGTGTTTTCTTTCATTTTGTTTTGAGATAAGATATTTGCTCTGTCGTTCAGGCTGCAATGCCGTGGCATGATTATAGCTCACTGCAACCTCGAATTCCTGGGCTCAAGCAATCTTCCGGCCTCGGTCTTCCAAGTAGTTGAGACTACAGGTGCATGCCACTGGGCCTGGCTAATTTCATTTTTATTTTTTGTAGAAACAGGGTCTCACTATGTTGCCTAGGCTGGTCTCAAACTTCTGGACTCAATCGAACCTCCCACATGAGCTTCCCAAAGTGCTAGGATTACAGGCATGAGCCACCATGCCCAGCCTTTAAAACTCAATTATTGCCAAACTGCTTTTGTGCCCATATTCCAGTTTGTGTTTACCTTGGTAACAATGCCAAATAGCACTGACATAATGATCCCAAGCTAATGAAAAATAATGAAGGCAGAATAAATATGTATGTGATTCTGTAGGTCAAATACGTAAGTGATTCTCTATATCAAATAAAGTCCAAATAACATCACAGACGGGAATATCACGCAAATAAATATTTTTGCAGTAATTAATATAAAGATAAGTGCTGGAAAAACTAAGTCATCACAAAATAAATAGCAGTACAAACATGATAAATTCAAAATACTTTTTTGTGATACCAATTGACATTGTGTGAGCTGACACTTTTATTTTTGGAAAACATCATTTGTAACATAAAATTGTCACCAAAAAATGAATTGTATTGTTTGGTAAAATTTGTATTTAACTTTGAAGTTTAACTTGCTTTTGTGTAAGAGTTGTAAGTAGAGAGAGTTTAGATATAGATAGCTTTTGTTTAAAGACACCTAAATAAAATAATAGTAAATATAACAATATTGGGAGTCCTTGATAAAAAAAAAATTAAGCAACACTGACCTGTACACTTGCACATATTTCAACCAATATGGCTTCTTCTCGAACCCTTTTCTTGGAGGGCTTATCTTAATTATGGGATCCAGTTCAGTTTATAAATTTGTGACAAGAACAAAAAAAGATGTTAAATCATAAGTGTTTGCAATCTGCCACCTCCCTGTGCTTGCCAAAGAAAAGTCTGTCTGAGGCTCCAACCCTCACCTAACTCTAGTTTCCTCAGAATTACCTTCAGGGAAAAATGAGAATCTACCAGGTAATATCAAAAGCAAAAAGCTGAAATAAAGAAGACAACTTTAATGAGTTCTTAATTTAAAAGGGAGAAGAATAACCCTTATACAAAGCAAGAATAGAAAATTACAAGAATAGAAAATTGTAGAAAAATATGCCTTATAAATATTGATGTACAAATCCACAACAAAATACTGAAAGACCAAATTTAACAGCATTTTAAAAGATTATACACCATGACCAAGGGGAGTTTATTCCTGGAATGCAAGGATAGTTCAACATACAAAAATCAATTAATGTAATACACTACATTAGTAGAAAAAAGGGAAAATATGATCATCTCAGTTGATGCAGAAAAATCATTCAACAAAATTCAACACCCTTTCATGATAAAATCACTCAACAAACTAGGAATAGAAGACAACTACTTCAGCATAATAAAGGCCCTATATGTACAAACCTACAGCCAACATACTCAATGATAAAAGACTAAAAGCTTTTCCTCTAAAAGGAAAAAAAAAATAATTCCTCTAAAAGGAACAAAAAAAATAGGTCTTTTGTCACTTCTATTATGCATAGTATTGGAAATACTAGCTGGAACAATTAGTCAAGAAAAAAATGCAAGTATCCAAATTGGAACTTAGCATTAGTATTAACCTTTGGAAAAGAGAAAGCAAAATTATTTCTATTAGCAAGATGATAGATAGTATATGTAGAAAACCCTAAAGATATCCCAAAAATCTATTAGAACTATTTTTTCTATTTACATAATTTATTCCTTTATATACTCATACGTTTATTTCTTACATTTGCCTTAATTTATAAAGAACTTGACATAATTGCATGATCTATGAATATTATTTACATATATAAATGGTAATTTAATTATTTAATAATATAATTGCATGATCTATGAATATTATTTACATATATAAATGGTAATTTAATTATTTAATAATATTATTTATTTTTATTCCTCTACTTTTTATTTTTAAGAATTGCAAAGCTATAGGAAATTGAAAGAATAGGTCAATGAACAGCATATATCCTTCACTTAGATCCACCAGTTGTTAACATCTTCTCACATTGCTTTATCTCTTTGTATCCCTCTCTCTCACAGACAAGTACACTTCATGACAAAACCACTTGAAAGTAAGTTAAAGATATTATAACACCTCACCACTACTTACAGATCATGAAAATCTCAAGAACATTCTTTTACATAAACACAATACCATTATCATACCCAAGAAATTTAACATTGATACAATATTTTCTAATACACAGTTCATACTCAGATTTTCCTGATTATCTGCAAAGATAACCTTTATAGCTGTGATTTTTAATCCAAGATCCAATCAAGGTTCACACATGCCATTTAGTTTTTTATGTTTCTTTAGTCCTCTTTTACTTAAACAGCATCCTGCCTTTTTGTTCATTTAAGTTTTTCATGACACTAACATTTTTTGAAGAGTTCAGATCAATTGTCTTAGGAAATGTCCTACCACCTGGATTAGTCTGAGGGTCCTTGTCATTATTTTCTGGATATTCAATGTTCTATAATCTATTATTGTCTTTTTTTATTTTCACATTGTCTCAAATTTAGCCAGTCAGGTGGTTGTTCCTATGTTCTTTTGACATCTTCCCATCACTCTTTCAGCAATTCCTTGCTTTCTGGCATAAGATGTTTCATGTTTATCTAATGCAAGACCTGGAATCATCTAATACTCCAGGGAGTCCTCCCCTTTTGGTGGAAATAGTATTTGGAAACTAATATAACCTTGCTTGCAACATGTCACTGCATCCTGGCCCTTTCAGTGGACAGAGCTAGGAAAGAGAATCTATTAAAGTCATGAGTTCATTAAAATTGATGACCCATTTGGAGTTTATTATAATGCATGCTATGAATATGGAATCTACTTTTTTTCCAAAATTATCCAGTTGTTCCAAAACTGTTTTATCTATCCTGCTCACAGTAATTTAATATACAAATTTGTTATATATTTACTTTCTGTATTTACTTGAATCTAATTTCTGTATATACTGAAAACCTATTAGAACTATTAAAAAATTCTGCAATGTCGCAAAAATACAAAATCAACACACAAAAATTAGTTACGTTTCTACACACTAAAAATGAACCATCTGAAAAGAAAAGTAAGTAAATGATACAATTGATAATAGCATTAAAAATAAAATATTTAAGTATAAACTTAACCAAGAAGGTGCAACACTTTTATACAGAAAACAATACAGCTTTTAGATTGAAGGAAATTAAATAAGACACCAATAAATAGCTCCCTCATATTTGCAGATTGAACACTTAATATTAAGATGTCACTACCCAAAGCTATCTAAAGATTCAATACAATCTCCATCAAAATTTTCAATTACTCAGAAATAAAAAATTCCATCCTAAAATTTATATGGAATCGAAAGAAAACTTCAATTGCCAAAATAATCTTGAAAAAAGCAAAACAAAGTTATATATCTTGCACTTCCTGATTTCAAATTATATGACAAAACTATAGTAATCCAGACAGTGTGATACAGACATAAAGGCAAACAGAGACTAATAGAATAGAATAGAGATCTCAGAAATAAACCATCACATATGTGGTAAAATGATTTTTGACAAGGAAGACCCACCATTCAATGAGGAAAAGAGTCATTTCAACAACTTGTTTTTGGAAAGACTGGATACCTTTACCTTACATCGTATACAAAAATTAACCGAAAATGATCAAAGCCCTAAGCAAATGTAAGAGCTAAAACTATAAAACTCTCAGAAGAAAACAGGAAGAAAGCTTCATGACACTAGATTAAGCAATAATCTCTTGGGTATGACACCAAAGCACAAGCAAAAACAGAAAAAATATATAAGTTGGACGTCATCTAAATTAAAAACTTTTGTGCCTCAAAGAACATTATTAACAGAATGAAAATGCAACCCACAGAGTGGGAGACAATATGGCAAATCATATATATGATATCATATATATGATAAGAAATTAATATTCAGAATATATTAAAAATTACATCTCAAGAACAAAGCAAACAACCCAATTAAAAATAGGCAAAAAGCATTAATAGATATTACTCCATAGAAAATATACATTAAGTACATGAAAAGATCCTCAGCATTACTAATCAGCAGGGAGATGCAAATCAAACCCACAATAAGATAACACCATTAGGGTATAACCATTAGGGTGACTATTATTAAAAATAAAACAGAAAATACTTGTAAGGATGTGGAGAAATTGGAACCGTTGTGCATCGCTGGTGGGAAGATAAAATTGTGTGGCTGCTAATGAAAACATTATGGTGGTTCCTCAAATAATTAAACATAGAATTGCCGTAATATACAGTCATTTCAACTTCTGCATATATATCCAAAAGAAGTGAAATCAGGGACTCAATCAGATAATTGTACATCCATGTTCATAGCGTCATTATTTGCAATAGCCAAAAGGTGAAAGAAACTCAAGTGTCTGTTAAAAGATAAATAGATACATGAAATGTGATACACACACACACACACACACACACACAATGCAGTATTTCTCAGTCTTAAAAGGAAGGAAATGTCACCCAGTGTGGTGGTGCATGCCTGTATTTTCAGCTACTTGGGAGGTTGAGGCAGAAGGACCACTTGAGGCCCGGGGTCCAAGACTTCAGTGAGCTATAATCATGCCTGTGAATAACCACTGTACTCCAGCCTACAGTGTAGAAAGATCCCATCTCTAAAACAAACAAATGAACAATTAAATAAATGGAAGGAATTTCTGATATAACACTAAGTAGACTTGTACATACTCTTCTTTGAGTTGATCTTTTCCTAGCCATCCCCATAAATATTCATAAATTTTTTTGAAACTCTTTTTAATATTTTATTTGCTCATTTAGAAAAATAATTCAAACATGAAAAAACAACGAATGACCTCTTGTAGTGTAGAAAATCAAAACATTCTATTTTTAGAATAACAAATGAACAGAGAAAATGAAAAAGGGCAGAAAAACATTTAATTTGACAATCTGTCACACACAAAATAGAGCAGCAATGCTGTGATGAACAGACCACTACATATGGAAGAAACAATCATTTATCCTCAAGTGTTCTTGCTTTTATTCTTATTCCAAAATTCTTTGTAAACTTGCAAATACAAAATATTCTAGCATGAATAGAAGGGAAGATGCAGGCACGACAAATTCAAGAGCAAATGTGTAAATTTAATTTACCACTGAGGAATATGAGAAATTTGTATCAATAGCTTAAAGTTACGTCTTGGTTCCTTTAAGACAACAAGAGTTTTCAACTCCTTCTATTGAAATACATTCAAAAGGAGAAGCTTTCTTCTTTCCAAAACATTTTAAAGTTGAAATTCAATCGAACTATAAAATTGCCTTTCTTCTCAGGGAAACACCCAAATTCATCTATTCTTTTTTAAAGATTTTTTTTTTAGAAGAAAGAAACCTCTTCTGATGAAAACCCTACAAATGTTTGGACTGATGCTATTAAAAAATGCATGATCATTTTAGTTCACTTGAATCCCTTGTTTCCTTTAGAAAAATGCGTTGGTACAGCTCTCTCCCATTTGCTTTCACGACTCTATCAAGCATCTCAAGATCACTGCCTAATAGTTTGCAACTCTCCTTATTCTCCCACAAATGAACTCATCAGCTTATTGTGACAGCTTAGTTTATCAAGAATCCACTTCTTCACATTCTGACTCATTATATACATCTGAAAACATTCGTATTTTCCTTACACAAGTGCTTAAACTCATCATACATCAGCTTCTTCATCTGTCAAATGGGCTAATACAGGGTGATGTGTGAATTGATTGATATTAATAATAATAGCTTACATTTATTGAGTATGTGATGCACTAAGCACGGTGCTTAATGTTTCACATTTGGAGGAGCATCATAGTGCAGTGGTTAAAGACCTGGGCTCTGGGTTCAAACAGCCTGATTTGAAACTTTCTCTAATTATTCCCTACCAGATATTCACATGTAATTGTGGGCAAGTTGCTTCATTGCTCTGTGCCACAATTTCCTCATCTGTAAATAATAATTCCTACCTTATTGAGTTGTTATGAGGATAAAATGAGTTACTAATAGGGCCTGTTATTTGTTAAATAAAAATATCCTTACATGAGTTAAATATTTTATACCCTAAACACATATGAAGTGCTTGAATATCATGAATACTGAAAAAACTTTTTTATTCTTAATCTGAGTTTACATATATTTTGTAATATTGATGTTATTGATAAGCAAGAAACAATGATTAAAGCAGAAGAGAAGATCAACTCTTAGAGGTCTGACTTAACCAGACCTTCTGCTTTGGCCGGTTGCAGGGATGAATGTCTTTGTAACAGCTGGAGGAAGGTTGGTGGAAGGGCTTGGTTATCTGAGAATGTGAGAATGAGTAGTGTCTTTTTGGGATTTTTCTCTGTTCTCCTTGTGCACATCTCCTAATTACACTCATCCTGCTGATATGTTCTCTCCATACTGGGACTTCCTCTGGCTCCAGCACTAGGAAGACGAAATACAGTTGTAAATTCTGTAACCTCTTTGGTACCATTTCATGATAACCTTGAGGGTCACAGTGCATAGTTTGAGGAATACTGGTTTAAGCTATATTTTCTCTGCTTGTTGACGAGTGTGTCATATGGGACAAAATCAGAGGCCATCCAGAGGTTGAGATGTATTGCATGTATTGCTTTTCTGCTATCTACAATGTCCTCTGCTCTGTCAGCAAAGGCTATTAGATTGGTCTTTGATAACTTGCTCTTCTAACTGGTGTTAGTTATTACCTTGCAATCTGAGTGTTTACAAATTGATTTTCATGCTCCAATATTTTTACATAAACTGAAGTTAGCATGGATTGGTCTATAATTTCTAGCATTTACAATAAGTTTTTAAGTAAATCTTCATAGAGTCTTTCTCCTATCCTTTGAGCATCTCTCTTATCACCTGTAAGTTCTCAGGATAATTCAGCCAATTCATTATTTCACTGCAAGATGACTGTTGTCAGCCCTGCTGAGATAAGCACACACCTGTATTTTAGGCTATTAGACTCTGCTGTTTGTATTTTATCTTGTTAACCTTCCTTTTTATCTCTCTCTCTTCTTCCCTCTTTCTCTCCCCACCTTCCCTCGTTCCATTCTCTTTCCTTTGCTATACAAGTAAAAATAAAGGCCACATGAAAAATTGCTCGTTATGAATTAACTTTCTTTAATTTTCTCTTTCTTACCATAATGGAATATTAATAATGCCTGCTGCTTGAAGTATGATAATCATATTGTGGTCATGTTTTTTGAAAGAGTTTTTATCTTTCCATGATATGTGCTAAAACATTTCAGTTTGAAGTTATATGTCTGAGATTTTCTTCAAACTAAAGCCAAGCCATAGGCAGGTTCAGGTATCTAATAAATATACCAGGGCCAGAAAAACACAAGAGCTTGCTGAGTACCTGGTGTCAAAGCAGGTGGTTCATGGAGGTCCTGATTCCAGACTGATGAAGAGAGCTGACAATGCTCCATGTGTGGCATTATGATAACATCTCGGAGGTCTTTAATTCATACCTACTTTATATTTATAAATAATATTATCTGAGTGTGCTTACACAGAAAATGCACAACATGAGGATTTGGCTGGTATTTGTGTGTTCTTGTTCTTTTTCTGCAAACTCTACATCAACACCACCACTCACTTCAACATCATTTCTATGCTGATTTTTCTTCCAGCTCAAATGCCATCTCTGCAAGAAGCCTCATATATAATAGTTCCTTTCTCTGGATGAGTCTGTCTTGACCTCCTTTATGGCTCTTCCATGCCCTACAATATATTGTAGCTGTGTACATATCTGTGTCCATATTCATATCCTCTACTTAACAAAAAGCTCCTTGAGGGTGTTTTCTGTTTTTTTTTTTTTTTTTTTTTTTTTTTTTTTTGCTCTGTTGCACAGGCTGGAGTGCAGTGGCACGATCTCAGCTCACTGCAACCTCTGCCTCCCGGGTTCAAGCGATTCTTCTGCCTCAGCCTCCTTAGTAGCTGGGACTACAGGAGCAGGCCACCACACTCAGCTAATTTTTGTATTCTTAGTAGAGACGAGGTTTCACCATATTGGCCAGGCTGGTCTCGAACTCCCGACCTCGTGATCAGCCCACCTTGGCCTCCCAAAGTGCTGGGATTACAGGTGTGAGCCACCGCGCCCGGCTGAGGGTGCTTTCCAATCCAATATGTCTTTATGTCCACCAGCACCCAGTGCTTTGCTAAGAAGTCTTCAATAAATAAATGTCTGTTGAATGAATAAATGGTGAGTGCAAAAGTTTCCAGACAAGGAAAGGCAAAAGCAAAAACACATCACTTTGGATCTTTTTGCAAAGTAGTCTTCATAGATGAAAAGACTCTTCTAGACTTAATTAACAATAAAAACTTCATTAACTCATAAGAGCGACTAGTATTTGCTGCAGCCTTTCTACAGAACATTGTCTCTTCTTTCAATAGCAGATCAATGGCCACATTTTGTAGAATGATTTGCTCATAAGCTGTCAACATCCACATAGCTCTTTTGTACATAAAGCAAGATAAACTGAAGTTGGAATTGGCTATCCGGAAAGTTAAACTACTTCTCTAAATACAGAATGCATGTTTACTGCTTCATGAGCCTTTTGGCAGTTTCCCTAAAATGACCAGCATTACAGCCATGTGAACATTTTGAAGATTACACCACAGCCATTCTTGTCTTTTTTCTTCTCTAACGATTACTGTAATGTGTTCATTATGGGAAAGCGTGCCCTAACAATGCCTCACTGAATTTTAAGGGAGCAGAAGTTGAGAGAAGCACTGGAAGTTCAACAACCATTAAGAAATCAAAATGTACAGACCAAAACTTATTTTCAAAGAAATTAAGTTCCAAAAATGTCTCTGGGTGTGTATACTGTTTTGCAGAGTTTATATTCTGCTGCTAAATACTGTAGTGGCCGGAATAAAAGCTGACAAGAATTTTTTTAATCTTTATTTTAAAATAAATAGAATAACAAAATTGGCACTCTTCAAATTAAGAGATATTTGCTAAGGATTTTTTAAATGTGTAAATGTAATTATCACAGTCTTATTGCAAAGAAAAACAAAAGGAAATAATTTCTGTTTTTGTGTTTATATATGATGATGAAATAGGTAAGCATCAAACATTGAACATTCTATTTATTTTCAGTCTTGTTAGGTAGATGGATGTGGCAGAGACTGTTTCCCTCCCAAACTGTGTACTTTGGTCCGAGACTAGGGTGAGGCAAGCAAGGCAACTAGGGCTGGAATATGTAAGGAGACTCTCAGATTTCTGCAAATCCCAGTCCTGCATTTGTGTGACCCTGAACTGGCTGACCTTGAGAATGACCGGCTGACCTTGACAGTGGCTCCTTAAAGTTTGCATACTCAGCTTCTGGCTTGCCTCATTCAAATCTTGGCAATTGCTTTGCTTTGCAGCTTGACTGCATTTCCCAGCCTCCCAGATTAGGACTTATCTTGTAACTGAATTCTGCCCAGTGGAATATGGATAGAATTAGTGTTTGCCCCTTCCAGTCTTGACCTACAAAGTTCTCTAAAGTATTGTGATGGTTAATTTTATGCATCATCTTGATTGGGCTAAGGGATGCCCAGATAGCTGGTAAAACATTATTTCTGGGTTTGCCTGTGAGGGTTTTTCTGGAAGAGATTAGTGTTTAAATCAGTAAACTGAATAAAGAAGATCTACCTTCACCAATGTAAGCAGGCATCGTCCAATCCGTTAAGGGCCCAAATAGAACATAAAGGTGGAGGAAAGGCAAATTCTCTCTTGTTATGTGTGTATTGGGACATTTATCTTTTCCTGCTCTCAGACATGAGAGCTCCTAGTTTTGGGGCCTTTGGATCCTGGGACTTACAGTACCCTTTCCCCTGGTTCTCAGGCCTTCAGTCTTGGGCTGCAAGTTACATTAGCAGCCCACCTAAGTTCTCAAGCTTTGGACTTGGGCTGAATTATACCACTGGCTTTTCTGGATTTCCAGCTTGTGGACAGCGTATCATGGAAGTTCTGGGCCTCTGTAATCATGTGAGCCAATGTTTACCATAAATCTCTTACATGTAGATATCCTATTTGTTCTGTTTCTCTGGTGAACCCTGAGTAATTCAAGTACAATCCTCCATGCTTCTTTCCCTCTACCAGCTGATAGAGAGGGATTTAAGGATGTAAACTAGGGTGCAGCCACAATTTGGAAGGAAACTGAGTCACAGAGTTGCACAGAGAGGAGAAATGCTTGGGAGAGCTGTCCAACCAGAGACACCCATGTTAGATCCTTGAGTAAATAGAAATTAACTTTTATCATTTTACGAAACTAAACGTAGGGAGTTGTTTGTCAAGCTATTAGCCTACTCAGGTTTATAGTCACTATAATTTCTTTATTTTTTTCTTTTTGGAGATAACAGAAGCTCAAAAAATCTTTTAGTTGCTAAAGGTCACATAGCCCAAGTAAGCCTAGGATTTGAATTCTAGTCTATGTGTCTTTAAAGTGCACATTATTCAACCCGCTCATTTTGTGTTCTAGAAATCACTACAAGTGACTACCGAGAATATACTTAATTCAATTAGTAAATCTTTCCAAATATGTATCCAATATGCTATATGATAGTTTCTCAAACACTCTCAACCATAGAAGCTTTAAGTGAGAAAATAAGATGGCATTGTTCTTTACAGTAAGTCTTTTAAATTAAGTAAATTTACTATAAAAATGTAGCCCTGTTTGGATTTGAGCTGCACCCCACCTCCCACTCCACACACCACACACACACTACAGGCCCCATTTCCAGTGTGGCTCACCAGATCCTCCCAACTTCCAGATTTCTGGCTCTGGTTCTATTAGATTCAGCCACAAATTGTGGCAAATAAAAGTTGATGCAATACTAAAGCGTCATAGAGAAGAAATATTCCCTCTTCTGCTTTATTGATCCCCAAATTTTATTGGGAGAAACTCATATTCAAACAGTGAAGCCATCATTATCTATTTGTTATTCTTACAAAGGATAGTTCATTTGTAGATCTATTCTGCTATGTAAACACATATCCAAGGTCTGTTTGGGGTTTGTTCGTTTTTTGTGTAGAGAATCAAGCCAATTACAGGGAGCAACACGAGACAAGGGCAGGAGCACAGGCTGTAGAATCGGCTTCCAAGTCCAGCTAAGGCACATTATCCCTCCATACCATGAGTTTACTGATTTTTCTCTCTTCGAAGCAAATCAACGAGGAGACATGTACATTTAAAAATAAAATAACTGGAGATATTTTTAAAATCTCTATGGTTTTAATAAATAGCTCTATTTATTAAATAGAGAAATAAATAATAAACATTGTAAAACATCACAATGTTTTTTTTAACTTGATTTTTATTTTTTTTATTTTAAGTTCCAGAGTACATGACCAGGATGTGCAGGTTTGTTACATAGGTAAACATGTGCCATGGTGGTTTGCTGCACCTATTAACCCATCACCTGGGTTTGAAGCCTAGCATGCATTTGCTCTTTTCCCTAATGCTCTCCCTACCCCCACCCTCCCCTGACAGGCCCTGGTGAGTGTTGTTTCCCTCCCTGTGTACATGTGTTCTCATCCCACAATGTTTTCTTACTGAAAATGTGGAAACGTCTACAACTGTTTTTTGTTCTTTTTTCTTTTTAATTGAAAGGTAAAAATTATATATACATTTCTGTATTGCTTTTTTCATATGATAAAAAAGGATATAGTAACCCCACCTTATCCTCGGGGGATATGTTCCAAGACCAACCTTGGATACCTGAAACATCAATTAGCACTAAACACTATATATACTATATTTTTTTCCTATACATACATACCTATGATAAAGTTTAACTTATAAATTAGGCATGGTAAGAGATTAAAAGCAATAACTAATAATAAAATAGAACAATTATAACAATATACTGTAATAAAAGTTATATGAATGTGGTCTCTTTCTCTCTCAGAGTCTTATTATACTGTATTTACCTATATTCAGACTGTGGTTGGTTGCAGGTAGCTGAAACTGTGGAAAGTGAAACCACAGATAAGGAGGAACTGCTGCAAACATGAATATCTTTGAAGCTGGTTTTCTTAATTTAAGTAGTGAAATGATGTGGCCTAAGGAAAAGATCGGAGTATTTGCTTTTGAACGAGCGTGATTATTTGCCTGGTTCTTCCATATATTATATAAATAACAGGAAAATCATTTAATATCTCCAATATTCAATGTCTCATTTGTAAATCAAACACATTAGTAATATCTAAATTATAAAGTATAATGATATGAATATCTTTGTGATAAAATTGATCGTAGAGGATAAAATTGTATTGTGTGTGATAGGGCTTAATACAGATACTTATTCTTTTGTTTTTTTTATTTTTATTTTGTTTCTCTCTCTTCCAGGTTTTGTGATGTCATAGTAAATTGTAAATGTTCACATAAAGCCAAAGTGTAATATAAGATTCTTTAAAAAGGGCCCTGCTTACTCAGTTTCATGAGCAAAAGCACTGCAATTCTGATTGCAGCTTTCTGGTAGAGTGATCATTGATGTCTCCCCATGCCCTGTCTTTATTCTCTCATCCAACTAATTTCCACATCCAGTAAGATGTACCTCCTAAATAATTACCCATTTCTGCCTCTGCTTCCATTTTGACAATCAGTGGGACCTAATTTAAGCCCTTGTCAATTTTATTCAGATTATTACAATATACTAACTGGCCTCTCTGCTATTACTGTTATTCCTTTCATCTCCGTTTTCATTTTAGATTCATGGGGTACATGTGCAGGTTTGTTACAGGGGTATAATGTGTGGTGCTGAAGTTTGGGCTTCTATCTATCCCATCACCAAGATAGTGAACATAGTACCCAATAGGAAGTTTTTCATCCCTTTCCTCCCTCCCTCTCTTCCTCCTTTTGGAGTCTCCACTGTCTATTATTCACATCTTTATGTCCACATAAACCCAAGATTTGGCTTCCATTTATAAATGAGAACGTGTAATATTTGGTTTTCTGTTTCTGTATTAGTTTGCTTAGAATAACGGCTTCCAGCTGCATCCATGTTGCATCTAGCTGCAAAGTACATGATTTTGTTCTTTGTTATGGCTACTTAGTATTCCATATTGTATATGTACCACATTTTCTTTATCCAACTCACCGCTGATGTAGCTATGTTAATTCCATGTCTTTGCTATTGTGAATAGTGCTGCAATAAACATAGAAGTGCATGTGTCTTCTTGGTAGAATGTTTTATTTTCTTTTGGGTATATACCCAGTAGTGGGATTGCTGTGTTGAATGGTAATTCTGTTTTAAGTTCTTTGGAAAATCTCCACAGGGGCTGAACTAATTTGCATTCCCCCACACAGTGTATAAGTGTTCCCTTTTCTCCACAACCATGCTAACATCTGTTATTTTTTGATTTTTTAGTAATAGCCATTCTGACTTGTGTGAGATGATACCTCATTGTGGTTTTGATTTTCATCTCTCTGACGATATTGAGCATTTTTTCACATGCTTTTTGGCCACTCATATGTCTTCTTTTGAGAAGTGTCTGTTCATGTCCTTTGCCCACTTCCTAATGCAGTTTTTTTCTTGTTGATTTGTTTAAATTCCTGATAGAATCAGGATATTAGTCCTTTCTCAGATGCATAGGATGCAACTATGTTTTCCCATTCTGTAGGATGTCTGTTTGCTCTGCTAGTATTTCTTCTTCTGTGCAGAAAAAAATAGGTCCCATTTGTCTATTTTTATTTTGTTGCATTTGCTTCTGGGGTCCTTGTCATAAATTCTTGCCTAGGCAATGTCTAAAAGAGTATTTCCTAGGTTTTCTAGAATTTTTATAGTTTGAGGTCTTACCTTTAAGTCTTTAATCTACCTTGAGTTAATTTTTGTATATGATGAGAGGTAGGGGTCCAGTTTTATTATTCTGCATTGGTTAGCCAGTGTTCCTGTGCCATTTATTGAATATGATGTCCTTTCTGCATTGTTTATTTTTCTCAACTTTGTTGAAGATCAGTTGACTATAGGTGTGTGACTTTATTTCAGAAGTCTCTATTCTGTTCCATTGGCTTATATGTCTATTGTTGTACCAATACCATGCTGTTTTGATTACTATAGGCTTGTAGTATAGCTTGAAGTCAGGTAATGTGATAACTCCAGCTTTGTTCTATTTTGTTAGGATTGCTTTGGCTATTTAGGCTCTTTTCTTGGATCCATATGAATTTTGGAATAGTTTTTTCTAATTCTGTGAAAAAAAGAGATTGGTAGTTTGATAGGAATAGTGTTGAATCTGTAGATTGCTTTGGACATTATGGACATTTTAACAATATTGATTCTTCCAAATATTAACATGGAAAGCTATTCTGTTTGTTCTTATTGTTTATGATTTCTTTCAGTAGTGTTTTGTAGTTCTCCTTGTAGAGATCTTCCTTGGCCAGATATATTCCTAGGTATTTTAACTTTTTTGTGGCTACTGTAAAAGAGATTACATTCTTGATTTGGTTCTCAGCTTGAATGTTATTGGCATATACAAATGCTACTGATTTGGGAAAATTGATGTGGTATCCTGAGTCTTTGCTGAAGTTGTTTATCAGGTCTAGGAGACTTTTGGTGGAATTTTTGGGATTTTCTAGGTATAGAATCATATTGTTAGCAAAGAGAGATAGTTTGACTTCCTCTTTTCCTACTCAAATGCCTTTTCTTTCTCTTGCCTAATTGCTCTGACTAGGACTTCCAGTACTATGTTGAGTAGGAGTAGTGAGTGTGGACATCTTTGTCTTATTCCAGTTCTTAAGGGGAATGCTTATAGCTTTTGTTCTTTCAGCATGATGTTGACTGTGGGTTTGTAATATTTGGCTCTTACTATTTTGGGTTATGTTCCTTCAATGCCTAGTTTCTTGAGGGATTTGATTGTGGAGGGATGTTAAATATTATTGAATGCTTGTTCTGGGTCTATTGATATGATCCTATGGTTTTTGGTTTTAATATTTTTATGAGGTGAATCATATGTACAGATTTGCATATGTTAAACCATTCTTGCATCCCAGGGATAAAATTCACTTGATTGTGGTCACTTAACTTTGTGATGTGCTGCTGGACTCAGTTTGCTAGTATTTTGTTTAGGATTTTTCCATCTATGTTCATCAGGGATATTGGCCTATAGTTTTTATTGTTGTTGTGTTTTTGCCAGATATTGGTATCAGGATGATGCTAGTTTCGTAGAATGAGTTAGGAAGGAGTCCCTCCTCTACAATTTTTTGGAATACTTTCGGTAGAATTGGTATTAGCTTTTCCTTGTACGTCTGGTAGAATTTGGCTGTGAATCCACCTGATCCAGGACTTTTTTAATTGTTTTTTTTTTTTGGTTGGTAGATTTTGTTATTACTGATACAATTTCATTACTTGTTATTGGTCTGTTCAGGATCTCTGTATCTTCCTAGTTCAACATTGAGAGGCTGTATGTTTCCAGCAATTTATCCACTTCTACTAGATTTACTAGTTTGTGTGCATAGAGATGTTCATAGCAGTCTCTAAGGTTCTTTTGCATTTTGATCAGTTGTGATGTCACCTTGGTTATTTCTGATTGTGCTTATTTAACTCTTCTTTCTTTCTTTTCTTTATTATTATTATTTTTTTAATGTGAGACAGAGTCTTGCTCTGTCACCCAGGATGGAGTGCAGTGGCACAATCTTGGTTCACTAAAACCTCCACCTCCTGGGTTCAAAATCAAGCTAGTAGACCATCAGTCTTGTTTATCCTTCCCCAAAAAACAAATTTTCATTTCATTGAAACTTTGTATGGTTTTGGGGATCCCAATTTCATTTAGTTCTGTTCTGATTTTAGTTCTTTATTTTCCTCTGCTGTCTTTGGGTTTAGTTTGTTCTTGACCTTTTTAGTTCTTTAAGTGCAAATTTAGTTTGTGAATTTTATATCTTTCTTTGTGTAGTAGGTGTTTCGTACTATAAACTTTCCTCTTAACACTGCTTTTGCCGTATCCCAGAAGTTTGGGTATGTTGCGTGTCTATTATCATTGTTTCAAATAAATTTTGATTACTACACCAATTTTGTTGTTTACCCAAAAGTCACTTAGGACTAAGTTGTTTAGTTTCCATATATTTATGTGGTATTGAGAGTTCTTCTTGGTATTTATTTTATTTTTATTCCATTGTAGTCAAAGAAGATCCTTGGTGTGATTTTGATTTATTTTGAATTTATTAAGACTCGCTTTATGGCCAAGCATGTGGTCAATCTTCAAGCATGTTATATGTGCAGATGAAGAGTGTGTGTTCTGTTGTTGTTGAGTAGAGTATTCTGTAGATGTCTACTACATCCAATTCAATTGTCAAATTTAAGTCCAGAATTTCTTTTTTGGTTTTCTGCCTGTGATCTGTCTAATGCTGTCAGTGGGGTATCGAAGTCTCCCACTATTATTGTGTGGCAGTCAGTGTCTTTTCTTAGGTCCAGAAGTAATTGCTTCATAAATCTGAGTGATCCAATGTTGGATGTAAATCTTATTATTGCATTGATCCATTTATCATTATGTAATGGCCTTTTTAGTACTGTTTTGCTGTTGCTGGTTTAATGTCTTTTTTAATCTGATACAAAAATAATAACGCATCTTCTTTTTTGTTTTCCATTTGCATGACCAATCCTTCTCTATCCCTTTACTTTGAGGCTATGGGTGTCATTACATGTGAGATAGGTCTCTTACAGACAGCAGAGGATAGGTCTTCCCTTTTTATCTAATTTGCCACTCTATGTCTTTTAAATGGGGGTATTTATGCCATTTACATTCAAGGTTAATATTTATATGTGATGTTTTCTTCCTATAATATTAGCTAGTTGTTTTGTTGTCTCAATTTTTTAGTTGCTTTATAGGGTGTGTGGGCTATGTGCTTGTGTGTACTTTTGTGTTAGCAAATATTGTTCTTTTTTTTTCCATGTTTAGAACTCTCTTAAAAATCTCTTGTAGGGCCAGTTTGGTGGTGACAAATTCCTTTAGCAATTGCTTGTCTTGGAAAGACATTAATTCTCCTTCAGGTATGAAAGTTTGTTTGTCAGGATATGAAATTCTTGGCTTGCATTTCTTTTCTTAAGAATGCTAAAAATGCATCCCAATCTCTTCTGGTTTAAATCATGAAATTAAGTCAGAAATCAATAAGTTCTTTGATACCAATAAAAACAAAGAGACAACCTACCAGAATCTCTGGGACACAGCTAAAGCAGTGTAAAGAGGGAAATTTATAGCACTAAATGCCAATATCAAAAAGCTAGAAAGATCTCAAATCAACACCCTAGAATCACAACTAAGAGAACTGGAGAACCAAGAGCAAACAAACCACAAAGCTAGAAGAAGGCAAGAAATAACCAAGATCAGAGTGGAACTGAAGGAAATGGAGGCACAGAAAAACTCTTCAAAAAATCAATGAATCCAGGGGATGGTTTTGTGAACAAAATAATAAAATAGAATGCTAGCTAGTCTAATAAAGAAGAAAAGAGAAAAGAATCAAATGGACACAATAAAAAATGATAGAGGGGATATTACCACTGACTACACAGAAATACAAACTACCATCAGAGAATACTTTAAACAGATCTATGCAAATAAACTAGAAAATCTAGAAGTAATGGATAAATTCCTGGACATATGAACCCTCCCAAGGCCGAACCAGGAAAAAGTTGAATTCCTGAATAGACCAATAACAAGTTCTGAAATTCAGGCAGTAACTAATAGCCTACCAACCAAAAAAATCCCAGAACCAGATTGACTTCCAGCTGAATTCTACCAGTAATACAAAGAAATTCTACCAGAAATACAAAAAAAAAAAAAAAAATGCTATCCACGCTCATGGATAGGAAGAAGCAATATTATGAAAATGTCCATACTGCCCAAAGTAATTTATAGATTCAATGTTATTCCTATTAAACTACCATTGACATTCTTCATAGAATTAGAAAAACCTATTTTAAAATTTATATGGAACAAAAAAAGAGCCAGTATAGACAAGACAATCCTGAGCAAAAAGAACAAAGCTGGAGGCATCACCCTACCGGACTTCAAAGTATACTATAAGGCTTTACAATAACCAGATAACCAAAACAGCATGGTACTGGTACAAAACAGACACATAGAGAAATGGAACAAAATAGAGAGCTCAGAAATAAGATTGCACATTCACAACCATCTGATCTTTGACAAACCAACAAAAACAAGCAATAGGGAAAGGATTCCCTATTCGATAAATGATGCTGGAATAACTGGCTGTCCATTTGCAGAGAATTGAAACTGGACCCCTTCCTCACACCTTATACAAAAATTAACTCAAGATGGATTAAAGACTTAAATGGTAAAACCCAAAACTCTAAAGATCCTAGAAGAAAATCTAGGCAATATTGTTTAGGAAATAGTCACAGGCAAAGATTTCATGATGAAATTGCCAAAAGCAATTGCAACAAAAGCAAACATTGACAAATGGGATCTAATTAAACTAAAGAGCTTCTGCACAGCAAAAGAAACTATCATCAGAGTGAACAGGCAACCTACAGAGGGAGAAAATCTTTGCAATCTGTCCATCTGACAAAGGTCTAACTTCTAGAATCTACAAGGAATTCAAACAAATTTACAAGAACAAACAAACAACCCCATTAAAAAGTGGGCAAATGACATGAACACACACTTCTCAAAAGAAGACAATCATGCAGCCAACAAACATATGAAAAAACTTTCAATATCACTGATTATTAGAGAAATGCAAATGAAAACCACAATGAGATACCATCTCATGCCAGTCAGAATGGCCATTATTAAAAAGTCAAGAAACAACAGGTGCTGGTGAGGCTGCGGAGAAATAGTAACGCTTTTACACTGTTGGTGGCAATGCAAATTAGTTCAACCATTGTGGAAGACAGTCTGGCAATTCCTCAAAGAGCTAGAACCAGAAATACCATTTGACCCAGCAATCCCATTACTAGGTATATACCCAAAGGAATATAAATAATTATATTATGAAGATTCACACACACACACGTATGTTCATTGCAGCACTCTTCACAATAGCAAGAACATGGAATCAACCCAAATGCCCATCAGCGATAGACTGGATAAAGAAGATGTGGTGCCTATACAGCATGGAATATTATGCAGCCATAACAAGGAATGAGACCATGTCCTTTGCAAGGACATGGATGAAGCTGGAAACCATTATCCTCAGCAGATTAAAGCAGGAATAGAAAACCAAACACTGCATGTTCTCACTTATAAGTGGGAGCTGAGTGATGGGATCACATGGACACGAGGAAGGGAACAACACACAGTGGGATCTGACAGGGGCTAGGGTGTGGGAAGGGAGAGTATTAGAAAGGATAGCTGATGCATGCTGGGCTTAATATGCAGGTGATTGATTGATAGGTGCAGTAAACCACAATGGCACATGTTTACCTATGTAACAAACCTGCACATCCTGCACATGTACCCCAGAACTAAAAATTTAAAAAAAATTTAGAAAAAAAGAATGCTAAAAATGGACCCCCATCTTTTCTGGCTTGTAAGTTTTCTGCTGAGGAGTCACTATTAGTCTGATGGGTTTCCCTCTATAGGTAATATGATCCTTTTCTCTAGCTGCCTTGAAGATTTTTTTCTTTTATGTTGACCTTAGATAGACTAATGACTATGTGCCTTAGGGATGTAGTCTTGTATGGTATCTTACAGAAGTTATCTGGATTTTTTGCATCTGCACGCAGACCTCTTGGGGACATTTTCCTGAATTGTATTCTCATACATGTTTTCCAAGTTGCTTACTTTCTCTTTACTCAGGAATACCAATAAGTCATATATTTGGTCGCTTTACATCCCATGTTTCTCAAAGGGTTTTTTCATTTTTTTTAATTCTCTTTTCTTATTTTTGTCTGATTGGGTTGATTCAAAGGACTAGTCTTTGAGCCCTGAAATTCTTTCTTCTGCGTGGTTTAGTATTTTGTTAAGGCTTCCAAGTGTATTTTGAAATTCCTGTAGTGAATTTTTCAATTCCAGAAGTTCTGTTTGGTTCTTTCTTAATATAGCTATATCATCTTTTAAATCTTGGATCATTTTTTCTGTTTTCTTTGTATTGGATTTCAACTTTCTCTTGGATCTCATTGCATCTTTTTGCCATTCATATTGTGAATTCTATATCTGTCATTTTAGACATTTCATTCAAGTTGTGATCCATTGTTTGAGAGCTTGTGAGATCCATGGAGATGATGAAACACTCTGGATTTTTGTATTGCCAAAGTCCTTATGCTGGTTCCTTCTCATCTGAGAGAGCTAGCTGATGCTTCCTTTTTTATTTGAATTTGCTATCATTTGTATAGGGCTTTTCTATTTTTATTCTTTTTTCCCTTGGTGTATGACTGTGGTGTACATTGTATATCATTTATTGGCTTCATTTCTGTGTGCTTTCAAGGTGCCAAGGCCCTGTGGGGGTTCTTTGGTTGCAGATAGTTTTGTGCAGTGGCTTTTCAGACATAGCATGTTGTAGTGATATAATTTTGTTTCAGGATATAGTTCAAGCTGTGGTCCAGTAGGTGGCACTTAAGAGTAACAGCTGGCAGGTAGGAGCAGAAGCAGAGGTAACAGAGAAGCATGAAAAGTGCCCTCCCCTGCCCCATGCATATTTGCCTTTAGTAGGGGTGGAGCTCCCCCACCCTAATGGGAAGAGCTGCCGCTTAGTCCACAACAGTGCACTGAGGTTGGGGGCAGGAGATGAGAGATGGTTTTCTCTCCACATCTATTACTAGACTAAAATGGTGCTTCCTCCAGGAGCTTGTGCCACTCCCATGTTTCCTTTGATCCAAGACAGACTGGTGAGCTATGCACCCCCCTCCATTAGAGGCAGATCATGCTGAGGGTTAGATCTCTGGTTTCAGGTATTTTCAGAGGGAAAGAGTCTGTGTAAGTTCCTTGATTATGTATAGCCCTTATATGGTGGCTTACCCAAATGCTAGTTGTGGTAGTGATGTACTAGGCATTTGAGCAGAATCACAGTGTCCTGTGGGTCCCAGGTGGCAGCAGTCTCAGGAATATTATCTTATTCCCCAATGTTAATGCACTTGTGTCAGATTTCCTATTGTTTTGTACTGCTGTTCAACCTCTAGACCAGTAAATGACTCTTATGAGTAAGAGCCAGCTATGGCCAATACAGGTGGTATATACTTGACTCTTGTTTACTGAGAGAAGATCTCTGTCACCTCATACAATGGGCTAATCCATGGAGTGCACAGTGGTCTGATCTCACTGCTCAGCCCTGGGAGACCAAGATGGGTGGGGCCAGACTGGGAAGGCCTCCCTACAAGTCACCCAATTGCAGACACAGACATCAGATCTGTGGAGGGGGGAGATGGGGCAGCCAGCAAGTGCCCAGAGGGTGCCTAGGCGTGGAGCTGGGAAACATCCTTAGCCCCAAATTCTCTGCATGGGGGCCTCTGGAGGTGACCTAATCTCCTAATCCAGAGGAATGGATGCTCTGAATGCCTGGAGGTCTGCCTGAGTATGGAACAGAGGGGGCTCCACTGCACTACAATCTCAGGAGAGCAGGCTGGGGCACCCAGCAATGACACACACAGGCTGCTTCCAGGTCGCCAGGCTGGTCCTGGCTGCAAGTCTTTTTGCCCAGGAGAAACCATTGCTGTGGCATTTCTCCTCCTATTCTGGACCTGTGAAGGGGGAGAGTATAATTCCAGCACCTACTGCTGGGTGCTTTCAACACTCATTGCTCAATTCTGGCTGTGGAGGCCCTTTCTCCACTCCAGTATAAGCGCTCCAATCTCTGACCCAAGAATAAAATGCCTGCATAGTAGGAATTTAAACAAATCAACAAGAAAAAAATGAGCTGCACTAGAAAGTGGGCAAGGGACATGAACAGACACTTCTGTCTGGATTAGAAATTATCAAAGGACATAAACAGACACTTCTCAAAAGAAGACATACAAATGAGTCACAGAGGGGAGACTGTCTACCCCTCTTATGTACTGGGGCTTGACTCACTTTTATCAACCAGATGCCGTCACAGAGGCTGTTTGCTCACTTTCTCCTCCCAAGGATCTGGGATGTCCTTTGCTATTCCAATGGATTCCCATTTTCCTTCTTGAATTAGAGCTCACACTTTAAGCATGATTTTGCAATTTCCAAATGGCTGAGGAATGCTAAAAGCCTCTAATCCACCATCTTCCAGACATTTCTTCTATTATTATTTTTTTAAAGCTTGCAGCACTCCAGATTCCAAGGCAATCTCCCATCCACATCCTACTCAGGCCTGCCCCTGCTTAGCTCCTGAGCTCAGATTAGATCAGGCATGTTCAGGGTGGTATGATCAGAACCCTGACATTATTCATCATCATTTTAAAGCCATTTTTTATAGTGTACACAGAATTATCTAATTAAAAAATCAAGCCTGATACCGTCCTAACAAAAATTTTTGTTGGCTCTCTAACACCACAGGATTAATTGTTCTTGCCATGACATTGCCTACAATAATCTGGCAATTTTAAACATCTCCAGCTTCATCAGTGCCCACTCCCAGCTCTAATTTTATTTTTTTAATGTCATGAAACGACTTACCATTTCCCTGCCACAATTTGCTATTCCTCATTTGGGTCTACGCCTTTGTTCATGCTGCCTTCTCTTTCTGGAATGCTCTCCCATTCCAAACCTTTATTCACCTAATATATTCCTATCTATTAATTCTCATCTCAAGATGTCTTCACTGATGTAATCAGGTGGGATGATGCCTCTTTTCTTCCCTACCATAGCAGATACACTTATATTTACCATAGTAAATATTTTGTTTAAATTCCTACTATGCAGAGCTAAATAAATTACATTTTCAGTCTTCTATTTGTAATCTCCGGAGTAAGCTTTTGTGTATTCCATCTCTCCCTTTCCAAATGAGACCCTGAAGTTTAGAGTGAAATATACCTCCATCGAAGTTTAGAATGAAATATAGCTCACCCTCAGGCCTAGGGGATGGGCCCTGATCAGCTTGAGACAATCAGCTTATCCTATCTTCCTCATCTCTGGGATAACTTTGTCCCATCGTTTTCATCAGGGATGACCAGGAAACCCAAGCACCTGTGCCTGGCACCCCTCTGAAAACAGTAATGGTTTATGGATGGACTAATTGAAGAGAATCTCAGCACTTTTGCTGGGAATTACAGAATGTTGACGTCACTTCTTCTGCTCAGCTTGATGGTGAGAAGACGTGATATTTGGAACTGCTGCAGTCTCGGTGAGAGAGTCTGAAGCTGTCAGAGGATCCTCATGTGGATCCTGAGTGTGGATGCCACTTGAGGAAACAGCATTACCCACTCCTTCGTGTCGGTGACATTGCTTTAGTTCAGAAACAGATAGCACAAAATATTAGAGTATCTGCTCAATAATATTTATGCCCCAAATTTCCCTTTTCCTAAGCAAGTTTGGATCTAGGATTTCTTTTTTCTGTTTCACTTACAACCAAAAGAATTATAATACTAAATATCCTCCATAGCTTATGAGTACTTCAAAGACAGACATTGTGCTTTACTCATTTTTGTTCCTTCAATGTCTCATGAGGTCCCTAACCCATAAAAGGATCAGAATAAATAATTTCTTAACTAATAAATATATTTGCAGCACATCCTGAAATTATTCTATAATGTAAAGCTTATCTAAATCAATATATTTACTCAAATTGAAAAAGACTGACTTTCCCCCGTGTATTGAAAATAGAAATTCCCCAATGTTGAACTAGTTATGTAACCAATGATAAATAGTGCATAGTAGAATTTCGACAGTCACTTCTAATACAGGAAATTATGATAATGTTATACCTATGGAAAATGTCCCTTTCCTCTTGCTTAATTTTTTCTGGGTCTCTATCATCTTCTCATCTCTCCTATCTTACATTGTTCCATGTTCCATTTACAATTCTACACAATACTTGTTTTCATATGTTCAGCTGTTTATTCCCACTTTAAAATATTATTGTTTACTCTGACTGTGATTATTAAAAAGTTTCATTTTAGGTTCAGAGTATTCATTTAAGGTATTTTTGTAGCTCTAACTACTATAGCTCTAATACAATACTTCTCAAGTTTGGGCAATACTGTTAATGCCAGTGTCACATTGGACAATGTCTGTTGTTTGTTGCCTGTTATCCTGAGAAGAAATTCTCTCTTTGTAAGTCTGTACTAGAGGAATTTCATTGTTTTGCACTGAAACTCTCCTTCACCCATGTGAATGGGAAAAATTATAAAGTCAGTCCCAACTTTTTTTTGCCAAAATCGCTATAAGTGTTTCTACCAGTTTATGGTTCCAGCAGTTTTCACTACAGGTCAGCAGATCTCAATTGCTGTATCTTTCTGGATTTACCTGTCTCCCTAGATATGAAGGCACCAGTCAGTTTACCCTGCTACCTCAGCACTCCGAAGGGTGAAAGAATAGCCATTGATTTTCAGTTTGTTCATGTTTTCATGTAAGGGTGAAAGTGATGACTTCCAAGATCTTTACATGTCTCAGGTAAAACCACAAGTCAGCTTAGGCTTTTTGAAGGCGAAGACAATTTTATCTGGGATTAGAGATAAACTTCCCTGCTTCCTATGAACTGCTAATCCTATTATATTTTCAGTGTCACTAAATATGTATGTGAGTTCTCAGGGACCACGATTTTAACTTTTAAGGGTTTCATACAAACGCTGGTGAGGATGTTGAGAAAAGGGAACCCTTGTACGCCATTGGTGGGAATGTAAATTAGTACTGCCACCATGGAGAACAGTTTGGAGGTTCCTCAAAAACACTGTAAATGGAGCTGCCATATAATCTAGAAATCACACTGGAAGGTATATACCCAAAAGATAGGAAATCAGGATATTGAAGAGACATGTGCACTCTCATGTTTGTTGCAGCGCTGTTCACAATAGCCAAGATTTGGAAGCAAACTAAATATCCATCAAAAGATGAATGGATAAAGAAAATGTACATACACACAATGGAATACTATTCAGCCATAAAAAAGAATGATATCCTGTCATTTGCAACAACATGGATGGAACTGGAGGTTATTATGTTAAGTGAAATAAGCCAGGCACAGTAAGACAGACATCACATGTTCTCACTTATGTGTGGGATCTAAAAATAAAAACAATTGAACTCATAAACATAGAGAGTAGAAGTATCATTACCAGAGGCTGGGAAGGGTAGTGGGAGATGAGGGGGAGGTTTGGGATGGCTAATGGGTAGACAAAAATAGGAAGAATGAATGAGACCTAATATTCGATAGCACAACAAGATGACTATAGTCAATAATTCAAATGTACATTTTAAAATTACTAAAAGTATAATTGGCTTGTGTGTAACACAAAGGACAAATGCTTGAGGGTATGGATACCCCATTCTCCATGATGTGATTATTATGCATTGGATGCCTGTGTCAATACTTCTCATGTACCCCATAAGTATATACATCTACTATGTACCCACAAAAATTTTAAATTAAAATTTATTTTAAAAATAATAATAAGATAATAAATTGAAAATTCATCTATTAATAAAAGTGACTTTTATGCCTAGTATCAGGGATTTAAGGGATTTTTTTTTTTAGGAATCATATTTGAAAAAATAAACAACTGCTTTCCTAATAGTTTTAACACTCATGTGCTAGTCGTGATACCTGCCTGGCCAAAACTTGATTTAATGGAAATAGTTCTGACTGGATGGCCACTTATCATGGATTGTTCCACCAAGAAAGAAATGGAGATTCTGACTTAATGGATAGGAGTTTCAAAGGTCAGAGTATCAAGGCACTAGTAACAGGAGAGGTAGCTAAAAAGATATACTAACTGAGTTTATTATGTAAAGGAGCTGTGATGAGGGGTGTGATCACAAATGAGCCAAACCTGAGGAAGCAGAATATAAGAGCAGGCAGATGCTCAGAGGCATTAACAGAGGGCACTATAGTGGGAAAAGGCAACCAAAATCCAAAGAGTAGCCAAGAGGGAGAACTGAATCCCACCAGCAAGACTTCAGGGGCCAAGCTCTCCTGCTGCTAGGATCCTAGAGAGGATGTGAGGTTTTTACTAATACCTCCAGCCCCACCAGCATCATCATCAGCATCAATTCTTACATCATTGAAGCTTGACTCTATTGTAGTTCCAGCTGCCACTAAGATCTGCTTGGTTCATTTTCCTAGTTTGTTTGTTTTTATAAGACCTACTTGGCTAAAGACCTTGATTTTTTTATTCCAAAATGCATCCAGGCAATAAACATCTCTACCACTTAAAATAACTTGATCAACTCTCTGCTCTGCTAAACTAGCATAATCTAATGAAGAAATTATGATCTTAGTCTTAGAGTTTATGCAAGGGTGGAAAAGTCAGCCAAAATATCAAATTTTAAGTGACAAACATTTTTTCTAGCATTTTAATCTAGAACCCCTTTCAACATCTTTTCTATCTTCCATATTAATATGTTTTTAGTGGACTCTTATCATTCATTGTCCAGCATCCATGATGGAAATTAATATGATAAAACAAATGTCAATGCATTAGTGGATGTTAAGGGTGGGTTAATGTGTCAGCCTTTCTTTAGATAATATATATGCTTTTGAAAGGGTTTTTTTTCTACAATAGAAATGGAGGCTGGAGTCAGATAAATAATTTTTGTCATGGTTATAATTAAGACAATCTCATTTTTTAGCACATACTAGTAGCCTAGAAAAATAAGTTGTTTATCTTACACCTTTCTACAATTGGGTATTTCACCTGTAAGGTTTCAATAATTGTTAATTGAAACTATTTTAATCAAATCAATGACATTTTGACAGATAAGAGCCCTCTATTTTGTGCATTTGTCTCACAATGCAAATTTATAAGCCCTTTAATATTCACTTCTACATGCTTCTCCAGATTTCTTGCATACAGCCCTCTTATATCCATTTGCTATTTGTAAGATTTCATGGTTGCATTTTCTGTGTTAACATATCACAATTTGTTCTTCCATGAGATAATAAAACACATATTTCAAAATTTTTCTTTACCTATTAAACCTCTTTTTTCCCCTGATTTGGAAACGTCCTTGACGTTATCCAATTTCAAAGATTTAAGCTAATCCAAAGAAAAAGCAAAAAGTCAAGAATGTTTCAAAGGTTTTTTTAAAAGGTTCAACCTAGAATTTAGAATACTTGACTTTCACTTAATTTTTGGAAGCTACATTGAATTACTGACAAAGAAATTCTTCCTTTCCACCTTCCTTTCATCTTTCCTTTGTTTTGTACCAGATGATTTCTTAAAATTATGCCCAGAGAATCCCTTAAATATTCTGCAGAGATTCTCAAGTGCCCTCTCATGTAATAAGACCAACAGGTAATGTAGTGACAAAAATCTTGTGAATAAAAACTCTCACTACTTACAACAGAAAGTCTAAAGTCATTGTCATGAAATATAATGTAGTAGATGCCCATATACTTTCAGTCCTAAAAATATCACACAAACATTGAACAACTACTGCCACGAGAAAATCAATATATCTGAATAAATATCAGTATGATTGTATAATTTAAAACTCAAAATGAATGCCACTACTCTTTGTTTAATCAGTTTTATTGTTTAATCCATCTTGACAATGAGGTACATTTATTTTCCAAAGAGCCGTAGGATCATTGTCATATGGTGAGTGATTTCATAAGATGGTTCAACCTCCACTCAGGGAGTTGATCACACTTCCACAGTGCAAGACCATTAAGTCATTTTTGTTTCCTCCCTCAGTACCTGCCCTCCAAAATGCATACTCTGCAGGTTAATCCACAGGACATAGTCAAAATGTCCAAATGTTCTCTAGAGTAATCCAACCCTGCATACTGATCAATCAGAGAATGCTTTGTCTTGCATACTGATCAACCTTGAAAAATAAAGTTCACTAGCAATGAAATGGAGAAGGAAAGCAATAATCTGTTTAAATTTGGACCTAAACATGATTTGCCTGAAACATCTAGACAATTTCATGGAAGTAGAGCTTGTTTATATATATATATATATATTTTAATTTTCTGGGTAATTGCTTTGGATCTTTTCTTTTTGCTAGATTAGACCTTGGGAAGGTCACATTAGTCCCACAAACCTGTAAAGGAGTAATTTGAAATACCATAAATAACAGAATATGTGGGCACATATTTGTTAGGGTTCTTAAAAATAAAAATCATATATTTATATGCTTTGGGGCTATAGGTGATTATCACTGTGCAAAATATTGTACCATGTATTCAATTTCTACAGCATTTCTTTTAGCATACTATGATTTATAATCCTATAAAGGCTCATCTATTGCAAAAACCTTTGGAGAAGTATGTAGTGAGAGCCAAATGGAAGAAAAATCTGCTTTTTAAGGAATATATAAATGCATCCTAAGTGCACACCATTTGATTCATATGCAGCAGCTTTAAAATGCAGCATACAGTTCACAAGCTATTGGTAGACATGCCTATCTGAAAGCAGGGATAAATATGTGATGGAATATTGGAAACTTTGATAAAGTATAATTGGTATCAAAAGTCAGTAGTTATAAAAATTATTTATTACTTATTTAGCCAGGCTTCTCTAAGTCTGTTTTTGCTAACATTTAAAGAAGCAAAACAAAACCTTAGTCTTACAGTAAATTTCTTTCTTTTTTATGTTTTCTGTTATATTTCTAACTTGTATTCTAATTAGGAACTTCCATAGATCAAGAACCAACAGCTTCCTTCAGCAGCTGGACTCCTAGCTGAGTGTGTTGTGTGTGTAATAGCTTCAGTAATTTCCTTTCTTTTCATGTGTCTTGTCTCTACGTTGGCTGCATTGTTTAGAATGAGATTTCCTTTGCAGTCAGTACCAGGTCCCTTGTTGTGGATATCTAACTTGATTTATAAGCTCTCTATATTTTTATATTATTTTAAACGTTGCTAAAATTTTCTCGAATCTAACTGGTTTTTGCCAAAGCTCTTTATTCTCATCATTATTCTAATATAAATTCAAACATTTAAAATAATCATTAATATTTTATATAGTATGATATTTAACAAATAGTTGACATTAAACTTTAAGCTGCATGTTGTTTTCAAAATCTGACATAATTTTTATTATTCTCTTTCATAACAGAATACAGAAGGTATGTTTAAAGTAATAATTAAAGAATATTCATTTTACATTTTAAAGATCTTCAAATGTAAAGAAAATCAGAAATGAATGAAACATTTAAGTATAAGTTAAAGGAACTGGAATTTTTGTCGTGGAGTAGCGTGGTTAAGATATAAGCCAACCACCCAGTGCCCTGATACAAAATTTCAGTCTAGGCTTAAACAAAAAGACACCACTTCTCATTTCTGTCCCCTCACTGCCCTTCTGTGGACTTGCTTCTTTTTTGTGTAGGTCATTCTAACCTAGGTATACAGATAAAGTTGCATTTTCACAAAAGGAATTCATAGCAAATATTGATGGACACAGTCATGTCCATGCTCTACAGATTCATGAAAACATCATGAAAAAAAAGCCTAATTCTGGACAATAAACACTATACTATTATATATATATTAGTCTTTTACTACAAAGAACTTTGAACTGCAGGCAAAAAGGCTTGAATTTAAAGACTTTTCTGCTCTAGAATAACGTCTATTGTTCAAAGTCTCATAACCCATTAAAAATATCTGTCACTTAAAGAAAATTTCCCTAATTCTTTCCCCAAATCAAAATGATTGAGAATCTAAGAGAATGAAAGAAGGAATGACATTTTATAAGATAAGAGCTAATTTTCATATATAGAATTAAAGAGTTAATATAAAGAAGCAACTTAGAGATCGTTAGGTTCAGAACATTCTTTCCACTTGCTAATTGGCTTGGGCTTTGGATAACTAGACAATGTGACTTACTGGCAATGCCTTTAAAAAAACTGCCTTAAAACAAAAATCAAATATAAAAATAACAATCACCAGCACGGTCTTCTTTAAGAGTCCAAACCTTTGGAAGGCAGAATGATTTTGTGTGACACTGATTCCTTTAGCTCAATGAAGGACAGGTAGTGATGAAAAAATACGCAGCCAGGTCAGAAGGAAACTGCAGCCACTTTCTCTTTAGCAACAGCAAGTTTGATTCTGAAATCAGGTTATAGAGAAGGGGTAGAAGAAGAAAATTAATTTCCTCTTTCTTTCTTGTGTTTCTAATAATAGTTATCATTTATTAAGTGTATTCTGTCAAATACCATAATAGGTGCTTTAAATATATTATTTAATTTAAGCAGAGAAGCAATCTTAGAAAGCTTAATATTTTTATTTTCATTTGCAGATAAGTACATTGAGGCTTAGGTAGATTAATTGACTGCTTGAGGCCACACAGCTTGTAGTGGCAGAGCCAGAGTCAAAGCACAGACATTGACACTGAGGTCCATTTTATTCCATTCCATTATGCTGTTAGGGTACTTTTGTTGCAGGCAATAGAAACTGACTCTGGTTAATGTAATGTACACAAAAAGGAAATTCATGGGAAGGCTATAGGGAAAATCATAGAATCAAAAGGAGGAGTAAATTTAAAAGCTGGAAAAACCCAAAAGACTTGGTGGAAGGATTTCTAGAAGACACCATATCACGCCACCTTGAGTGAGCTTTAAACATTGTCAATAATTATGTTCCTGTGATAGGATTATATTCCAAGGACCAACTTGCCTAGGTCTGGTCACCCACCCAGTAAGAAGGAGAGCTTACACTTTGGCAAGATCTCGCAAGAGTGTGTCCAGTGAGAGAGAAATAATTCAAAAGGAAATTAGAACATTTTCACCTCCCCTGAAAATTGAATGATTGGTTGCTAGTTTGCTTTTTAAAAAAATTTAAAAAGCCCATGGCAGCTCATATAAATGTTTCCTATTATGAAAGGTTCTTTAGTCTTTTATATTTTACAAGACTATAGATTTACTAAAGGCTCCACATCATCTTCCTTTCCTTCCCCTGTGTCCCTTCTGCTGCACTTAGAGCAACACATTCCATCTTGGGGGTATTCCTAGGTTATAGAGAGGTGCACATTAGCACCTTAAGGGTACACATTGGAGACACCGTGTTTCAAGCTTCTACCAATCGATATCCAGGTTGCCTTTATTTAGAAAATAGAGCACCATCTTTGGAGTTAGGCAACAATAAGAACAGCAGTTATCACCAATGCTTAAACAAAGCACTTATTAATGCCGAATATTATTCTAAGAGTGTTCCGTGTTCTAACTCATTTAATTTTCACAGCCCTATGGAAAAGGTACAGGTGAAGAAATTAAGACTAAAAACACTTGCTTCAAACTAAAGACCTGCTATATTACCAAATAATTTGAGTAAGTCATCAGCTTTGACTGAATCAGTTTTATCATTTGGGATAAGATAGTGTCTCACTCATCGGTTTCATATGACAAAATAAAATAGTGCATTTAAAGTTACAACACAAGTCATTGATGAATAGAAGGCACCAAGTCTTCTTCCTGCAAACTAACAAATAGTCAATATGATGAGCTATATTGGCTCCCATAATTACTCCTTTTTTTCAGGAGCCTTATCAAGAACAAAAACTTCAAGTCCAATATTCAGTGTAAGATGCAAAAAGTTACAATTTATTTCTACTTTAAATAAATCATCACTTTATTTCAAAAAGTCTTTATTTCTTTACATGAAAAAGTAAGTTCACAATATATATGTTCCTGGATGACAAAATTGATTTTATAATAAATAAATAAAGGTTGGGGTGCAATTTCGGCAGAATTGATAACACAAAATCTATGTCACTGTTTGACAAAGTTGTGATGTCTATATTCATGAGTAATGGAATTAAAATACCCATCAAGTCATGGAGTTTGAGGAAAAGCGTTTTGGGAGAAGTAACTAGAATACCTATATGTGATAATATTAAGCAGTACAGCTTCTTTTTTGTAGTAGAACTCTATTATTTGTATTTAATTGTATTCAAGGATGACAGGAGAGAAAGAAGACAAGCAGGGAAACAAATAATGGAACTGTGTTCAAATTATACAGCTAGCATAGAAAGAAAATGACTAAATCTGTACAGGCATAGCATCCACAGAGAGAAGGTAATATTTTCTTGGATTTGAAGAATCCACAGGAGCTTGGATTTGAAGAATGAACCAGAAGCAAGAAGAAGCCCAGTCAGAAGGAAAAGCATGAACAGTGGCTTGGGGTACTAAGAAAGCCTCCGGCCATTGTGTCTTCTGCAACTCCAACTGTGAAAGGAATGGCGAAAAGCAGGAAACAAAGCCAGAGACAGGAAGGGCATTACCAAATTCTTATATAGCGTGCTCATCATGTTTTCTGTAATACATTCTTTATAGCTTTACTCTCCACTGTCAGGAAAAAAATGATGAAAACCTATTGTCTTATGAGCAAGACAAAGAAACCATATTTTTTTTTATTCCCTCAATACCTCTGACATTGTCTTAAGAGTAAAAGCGACAGTAAGGTTCAGAAAACAAAATAACTTGCACCGTGGCCATTTTTCCACAGGCAGAATGTAGAATGGAATCATTAGGAAGTAATCTGTAAAGTTAAAGTGTTTTAAAGAACAAGAAATTTGAGCTCAAAGAGATGAAATACCTGCTTTGCTCAAATCACTAAGTGAGTTAGTGATGGAATGTGAAAGAAATCCCAGGTCTCCAGACTCTGATACATGTTCTCAACATTATACCACACTTCCTCTAAATATCATAATAAATACTTTATATATATACTCAAATGTGTGAATATAGAACATATATATATATGTAATTATAGACTTAAAATATACACCAACATATAGTTGATTGACTAAATCCAAACTTGTGTATTAATTTGTAAAATAATACACATATGGTGGATCTGGATACTTTCAGGGCATGAAAGAAATCTGATGGGAGGGTTTGGAAACACTTACACTTTTTTTTCCCTTGGTTTTATCAATACTGAGCTGGGGGTACCCTGGAAAATAATTACTACCTTTTCTCCATCCTGTAGACCATCTTCTAGCCTTTGTGACTTTGGTAAGATGGAAGCAAAAGCAACTTTTGTCTCCTGTAAACTCTGCTTAAAGTCTTCAGAAACATTTTTTTCTCTTCTTCTTTTTTGTTTAATTTTTATTTTATTTATTTATTTATTTTACTTTAAGTTCTGGGATACATGTGTAGAACGTGCAGGCTTGTTACATAGGTATACATGTGCCATGGTGGTTTGCTGTACCTATCAACCCGTCATCTAGGTTTTAAGCCCCGCATGCATTAGGTATTTTTCTCTTTTTAATCCAATTTTCTGTTCATTACTCTCTGATGTTTACTTTGTTGCTTCCTTAAAAGTTAAATTGCAAGATGCTTTTTTCTGACATTGCTTTCCACCAATAAAATTTAATTCCCCTCCTTTGCCTTCCAAAATACCCCATCCATATTTGCATCTTAGTGTCCATAACACTGTATTGCCCTTAATCATAGTATTAAGCTAAGCTCCTCCTGAAATTGTGGTGATGTAACACATGGTATTATATTTCTCCATTATGCTAAGTCATCTGTGGACTTGGTGACTCTTTAGGGCAACCGTTTTCACATGACTGCTCAGGGACTCAGACACCTTGGCAACTGCTTTCACATGATAGCTCAGGGACTCAGACACCTTGGACATGGTAGCCACACTCTCCATAACATGTGGCTTTCATGGTGAAGAGAGCTACAGATTTGCACACTGACTTTTATATGCTTTGGTCAGAAAATGTTAACTGAAATGTTCTTTCATAGACTATTTTCTAGAATTGGCCATACAGCCATACCAAATTACAAGAGAGGTTGGAAATATGCAGGAATACGTGGATATTCACTGAGCAGCAAGTATCTTGGCCACATTGATTTTCATTTGTCATCTCTCCACTAGTTTCATGAGGGCAGGAACTACATCCAGTACTCTCTCTAAGACCTACTTAATTTTGGATCCAGTCTCCAAGTGTATGGTTCATGGAAATTCAATTTCTCATCCAAATTGATGCAAAATCCTAACAAATTACATTTCTGCCTTGATGTTTGCACCCTCCATCCCAGATTACTTGTATATAACATTTACCCCAAACCCAGTTTACCCAATTACAGAAAATTAGCCCTTCCCTGAATTGCAAAGACACACACAAATGCAGAATAGCAAAAATGAAAACAGCAGTAAGAGGTACACAAACACATGCCTTTGTGAGAGTAGGTTACGTTAAAGAAGTTGTGTTGGGTTTTGGAAAGAAAGGAAGAAGAAATGGAGATGAGGCTTACATCTCAAAATGCCAAAAAAAAAAAAAAACCTCAAATTAAATGTTGGGCATCCATATTCTGGAACATGTCCTTTGGCCACTCATTTCAGAAGAATTGCATCCTTTTCCTCTTTGCTTCCTCTGCCTTGCTGCACATTGTCTCAGTCTTCCCTCTTCCTCCTCTCCTCTTCCGTGTTTGCTCATCCTTCTGCTTATCTGTTCTTCCTCCAAGCAAAACAAAAGCCTCATCTCATTTCCTGAAGAGGAGTTTACCACACATATTCCCTTTGTTTTTAGAGCTCCTGCTTGTACATATCCCTTTAAAATCTCATCTATACCTTCAGCTGTATATGCAAGGCATTCTAAACGAAGATAGTTCTTTCCTTAAGAGGGATTTTGGTACCACTATTGAGAAATATTGCATTTCCGTTCCTGGTGCCTTGGTATTTACTGTGGCTAAATAAAAATCTTTTGTTTGATTAATGAATTTGTTGAAAAGTGAAAAGCACACATTCAGACAGCTAGTTTTGTAATATTTTATATATAACAGCTACCATTTTATTCTTATGTTCAACATCACTAGAACACATCACCAGATTTCCACTTGAGATTCCGGTAATGTCTTTCTGCATAAGCTCTCTCAATGCAGTTAATTATACTATAAACTTTGTGTATTATATAATCACATGTGATACCCCATCAAACAGATTTGTCCGAGCATTATCCAAAAATAAAAAAAACTTTAAAGTTAAGCTTTAAAAAATTTTAACAACTTTAAAGATAATTAAGAACTTTAATTGTATTATTAATTACAAACATATATTTTGCATCAACTGTATGGACAGATGACAATTATTCCTAAATAAAATATTTAATATGTAAACCACATTTTTTTCATGAATTATAAGAACAGTTTTTTATTGTTTTTGGTGTTTTGTTACACCATTTGAGTGTATACAAGAATATATGTTTCTTTTTATTTTCTTTTCTTTAAAAATTGTATGTTAAGAGAAGGACTCTTTGTGTACTGCAAAAATGTAACAAAAGGTGAGAAATTAATAATGTAACATAATCCTCATACAGTTGAAATAAGAGGCCTCCTTTGTAGAGTTCTTAATGTATGGTAGAAATCCACTTTCATACTCAGGAGCAGCGTTTAGTAATTTTATAATTAAAAAACAAGGTAATGAATTAGGGTTAAGAGTTAAGTTGCTGCAACAAGAACAAAAACGTCTAACATTGCTTGCTGAAATAACCACGTGGTTTTTAGTTTTGGTTTTGTTTATGCAGCAAGGCTTTTTTGCATGTGGTCGTTCAGAAACCCGTGCTTCTTCCATTTTCTGTTATCCCCAGTGATGTATCCCTAATATCCAGGAAAGCTGTGTCTCAGGCACATCTGTGTTCTTGATCTTGTGAAGGGGCAGGTATAGAGGAGGAAGAACACCATCGCAAGCTGTGACGCAGCTTTGACTCAGCAATGTTTTAAGGACCAGGTCTGGAATTGGCATCCATCACTGATGCTCAACTGCGACTGATAAGAATTTAGTCACATAACCACAGTTAACTGCAAGAGGCTGGGAAAACTAGCAAACGTGGTTCCTAGTAAGACATGGCATCAACAACTCTATTACTGTGAAAGAAGGTGAGAACTTACTTGGCTAGAAAAGGAGCAATCTTTGTCATGGTAAATTAAAGCAGAGGATGGTAGTGAGAAGGATGAGGATGAGGATAAAGCAGACCTATGATGACCATTTTATTTTAACTTAAATCCAAGTATGTATTTATTCATTAATCTTTTGCTATAGGACAAAAGTTTTTTCTCTGAAAAATGGGTCTACCTCAAATAGAATCCAACATAATCTTTCTTTCATAAATACTTAAAATGCATTCTCCAGGATTCCCTGCAATTCCTTACAGTGAAGCCACAATTTGAAATCATTTTCAAAGCAAAATAATTACAAAAATACTTCTAGATTTGCATTATTTTCTGCATTTTTACAGTTATCTTGTCTCTATCTAATTTGACACCATAATAATAACTTATTTTCATTAAGTTTTGTAATTTTTTACTTATTTAAAAAATCTTCATTCAATATTTTATGAAATTACATTATTACAGGGGCTGGGTGCAGTGACTCACACCTGTAATTAGAGCACTTTGGGAGATCGAGGCAGGTGGATCACCTGAGGTCAGGAGTTCAAGACCAGCCTGGCCAATATGCTGAAACCCATCTTTACTAAAAATACAAAAGTTAGCCAAGCATGGCGGCACGCCCCTGTAATCCCAGCTACTCAGGAGGCTGAGGCAGGAGAATCGCTTGAACCCAGGAGGCAGAGGCTGCAGTGAGCCGAGCCGAGATCATGCCACTGCATTTCAGCCTGGGCGACAAAGCAAGACTCCATCTCAAAAAAAAAAAAAAATTACGTTATTACAATAATAACTACCACTGGCAAAACAGATTTAAGAACAAACAACTGACTCTGCATAGGCAAATGGCTCACCCAGCAGGAGCAGACAGGACATAGAAATTCTAGAAACTTTCCTGAAGTTGTGAACTGCTCCTGTGCGAGGGAATACTGAATGTCAGTTAATTTAAGGGGGTGTTTAAATGGCAGAGTTTTTAACCACAATCAGAGATATTTCTTCATAGCGGCGTATGGTCGTACAAATAATTGGAGAATAAAGCATTTTTCTGATGATTATTGGTAAAAGGTTGTATACAGCTCCAGAGCTGAACTAAGAATATACCTACATCCAGACACCCGCAAGAACTGCGGTACTGTATCTATCTCAGTTTTCTCTAACTACAGGTTTGCCATATAACAGTATAATTATCCTGAGAATTTTGGCCATGTGGTAGGTGATATCTAGTGATTGTTTTCTTCTTTAAATATGACATGTAACTCCAAGAATCAGGGAAACATTAATATCGTAGTAACACGACTATTTTTTAACAGCCCCTGAAAACAATGTTCCCCATCTGATAAGGGTAAAAATATTTTCTCATACATACCAGGCTCATTCTTTAATTCACTACTTCTCACACTGTGCTTCTTGAACCAGCAACATTATTAACACTGAAGAACTTGGTAGAAAGAAAAAGAAAACAATCTTAGATGCACCTCTGGGATGGGATGCAGCAATCTGTTATAACAAGTCTTGAAAGAGCTCTCAGAGGAGAGTTAGGGCAGGTTCCCCAACCTCCAGCACTCTGTACCTACATTTCAGCAACACAACAGGTTCTTGTGCTTTCGTGCATACCTATGCAGAATTTCTTCTGCACTCTTTCTCCCCTTGCTTCTTTCTCCAACATACCGGGCAACACGAAAGCCCAGCCCAGCGTGATTCTATTATAGTAATGCTGCTTCTTTAATTGCTTGCCAGTCTGGGTTCTAGAACATCATCATTTTAGAAACAAATCACTTTATTTTCTATTATTGGGTCCAGTGTAATTAATTTTGGAAAATTTTTTTTTGAAAATAGAAAGCAATGCAAAAAAAAAAAAATAGGAAGAAATAGGCATTTTTAAAGAATAATGAAGGGCTTACCTGCTATTTGTATTTTAGTATTCAACTTATTGTTTACTGAACATTCATTATGCATCTAGCAGAATGACATATGTTCGGAGTAATAGCACGTTTTAAGTGTTTATTCAATTTTTTAAATCTTACACCTGTGATAAACGTCAAGGTTATAATGTTTTACACAATTCTTACTAAGACTGTTCCAAGATTGTATAATGCAGATTCTTCCATAAAATTCCCCTAGGATAATGCTATTATTTTTAACTGATAAATTTTAAATGGGTTTTGAAGATTAATAGCATTTTCATATTTATTGTCAAATCATCAATTTCTAGAATTTTTTTAAAGCATGTTTTAATTTATATGTATCATCTTAAATTTTTTCTTAAATATTGATCATCAGTATTGTCTCAGTTGTTCTTTACATAACAATTTTCTTACATTCCAAAATATATCATTTGGCCAACCATACTTATTATCATTTTATGCTATTCTATGTTATAGATTTTTCTCTATTTGTCTAAAAATGTTTTGCAGAGGCTCATAAAGCTACTAAATCCGGGCATATATTTTTTAAATAAGGTTGTTTTCTGGGTGGTTTTTTCTGGTTATTGTCAAATCAAGTAGTCATGACTCAGTTATTTTAAAAATTGAAACAAATAGTTTATAATTCATTATTTCACAAAGGTATGCCTATTTCATGACAACTAACCCTTTATTATTGGCATAATAGGAAAAAGGCTCTCGTGGTGAAAAATGAGAAGAAATTAAGCTGGCAGTTTAGAATGGGGAATGACACTTAAAGTGAGCTCTGTGATTCATGTAGAATAATCTATCCTTCTAACATATTCAGCAGCTAATTATAATGCTCCTCTAAATCAATCTGTTTCATAACCATATTTTTTTCAAAAACTACTGTTCAAAAGCTAAATATAGCCCTAGACACCTCAAAATTAGAGTGTTTCCAGGAAAATGGTGACTTTAAAGAAATGTTCTGGATGTCAAATTTGGACTGTTTAACCAAAAAAGTGATAGTATTCATTGAGTCAAGAATGTATTCTCCAATAAATTACATTTAGGGTTCTAAGCAAACTGTCAACTACTTTTTCTAATTGTGCAGATTTTATTTCCTTTTACTTGAGTGTTAGTTTACTGCTTGCGCTAATAGTTATATCTTTACAGTCTAGTTCCATGGTGAAGCTGACAAATATGTATTTCTTGTTCACCTGGATGATTTCGATCTGCACTCTAGATTTTTGTAAAAAGCAACCTAACTCACTGACCTCTTTCTTGCTATCATAGAAGAAAGTAGAATAACTACAACTAAGTTTTCAATAAATTGCTTTGAGTTGTCTCTATAATCTTTTCTGGATGTTGACACTGTATAGCAATATATATAGAAATAATAATCTTAGCTTAATGTATCCTCAAACATAACATTTCTTTACTGAAGTCTTATCTTGGTACTTAAATATAACTTCTATCTTGAAAATATCTCAATTGGTCTCCTCTTTTAAAATAGCAATGGTGGGGAGGGGAGAGGCCCTAAGAAAATGTATCTATTCTAGGACCTACCAAGTTAACATAACATTCTGCAAATCATTATAAATTTAAGATACTCGATATGGTCCTGAAATACCTCTAAACTCCAACTTTGTTTGGGTTTGGAGGATACAGCATCATTCACTATTCTGTGTTAAACCATGCATTCAGTTGTTTCCATTTATATTGCATCAAAGCAGTTGAAATCCAATTGAAAAGTTTCTTTAGACAGCCATTGTGTGGGAACATGATGTCAATATTAATAAAGGCTGAATTTCCCCTTGGCTCACTTCTTACAGATAAGCTTTTCAATAATACACTGCTTGCACCAAAGGTCTGATGGGACTGGGAATAGTAAAAAACACTAATAAAAGAATGTTGAATGTTTTTATATTAAATTTCCCCACAGGCAAACTGAAAAGCCTACTTAGAGAACGCCAATCAACGTGGCACTTATTAAATGTAACAAGAGTCCTGTTACAACAGATCTTTAAAGCCCTAAAAATGAATTAGGAAATAGAGACAAAAGACGATTGCAAATTCATTTTTAAATGCAAACTCTGGACATATCACCTGATATGTGCAAAATTGATTCTGGCTTGTTTGATCTTCAAAAACTATTCATTAATGGGAGCATACAACTTAACTTTTTTTTTTTTTTTTTTTTTTTTTAGTTAAAGGAACTAGGCTTTTTACCTAAAATAATTTTAGATATTTGTTTTATAAACTTATCAAAGAAAAATAAAAGACATACATAAATTTTCACGTTCTATTTTTTTAAATAATAAATGCAATAACACACCAGTTCAGTGACTAAAGTAATGACTGGATAAACAGGAGAAAAAGAGGCAAGTGTAAAAATTAATATCAGCCTAGCAAAATGAATTGCAACTTAGAACAAAAATAAACGAGTTTTTGAATGCTGTATCAACATTAACACAGGGTTTGTCCTCAATTCACAGACTCACCAACCATCACTTTCATCTGAAGTTCGGCAATATCAAGATGGTGACACATATATTAAATCTGCCCATCTTTGAGAACTTGACCCAGGCTGAGACTTTGACTTGAGTTCAGTAATAAAAATAAACTCAATTGCTAAACATCAGTTATTTCTCACACACATAGGAGAAAATGGGAGTGGTCACTGGGACTTCAGAATAAAATGTAATGGCTTAGAAGTAATTTTCTTATTACAGATTCTATAATTCTGTTTAATATCATGATAGCTTTATTTCTTACTTCTTACAAGGAGCTTCCAAAAAGTCAAATTTTCCAATATCCAGAGAAATAAGAATTTTTTAACCTTTTAAGTGGGCATTATAATAAAAAAAATCCAGAATGATGTAAATGACATAAACTTCCTATACTTTTTCGATTCAATAAAAACATATTATGTACCATGTATGTGACACTATATGCTTATAAGCATATATATGTAATATTTTGTGTGTATATAAAACATTTATACTTTTTTAAGAAAATCAAATAAACCTTTCGAATATAGTAATTCAACTTGGCATTCTCTATCAAAATTAACTAAAATTGTAGTTAACAATTTACAGAAGATAATAGAATCTTCAAATTAAAACTACAAATCAAAGCTATTTTCCTTTATTATATGTGTGAATAACTTGTCAGCATGACAGTCACTGAATTTTATATTACATTTGAAGTTTGCTGAGATATAAAAATTGGTCAGGATGTAGAGTATTTTTATTTAGAGTATTGTTATGTATTTCTTTCCAATTCCGCAAATTTCATCTAAATCCTCAGTGTGGGGAGGATTTCAAAGGGGGGGCTCAACTTTTGAACACTTTTATAGCCATGGTAAGCTCTAGATTTTTTTTTTCCTGATGCCTTAATGAGAATCCAACTTATCCATTTTGAAATATAGTAAGTTTATTTTTTCAAAAATATCTTATACTCACTCATATTTTACTTACTGGCTCTGTTTTATGTCAGTTCAGAGTTTTATATCTTTATATTGATCACTAGTAAGAAGAATCTGTTAAGAATCTGTTAATAATTGAGAATTAACATTAGCACATGCCAAATCTGATCTGTTGTTTGGCTTTATGGATTTACTTTTGCTTTGGATTTATTACAACTAAGGTATAATTCTCTAAATTGTAACTTAGGAGGAGATTTCTATCTGAAACTTCTTTGTATCCTACCTGGTACCTAAGTCAGATGTTACATTGTAGATACTTATATAAAAATGTGGCTTTAGTAGTGATGATATTAATATTATATTTTTTTTCCTAAGGAACATGTTGATACATAGTCTATACATATCATGCACTGAACTTGTATGCTTATACTTTAAAAATCAATTACATAATACCAAAAACCTAATGTGCCAGTTTTAAACTCTTTCATTTTTGTTACAATTAAAATAAGTTGTGTTGGGTTCAATAAGCGTTTATCTTATAACTAACTGAAACCACAATTTAATTCAACTGTATATATAATAATATTTTATTTTTCTCTTAAAAACAATAGTGACAAAGTGGCACACCATTCTTATTCCTTTTCATTCTTTGGGATTTTTCTCATGGCATTTATATTCCAGTGGCTTTTATAATTTAGGTATTTTGGTTGTTCCGAGTGAAGAGGAAAAGGAGCATTTAAGGGTAACTTCAACTAGAGATCAGATGAGGATAAGAACTAAAAAAAAAAAAAAAAAAAAAAAACTCTAGGTTTTCTCTTTGCTTTTGATCTAAATGAAACTGCACAAAAGCATAAGCTTCCTGCAGATGCAAAAGGGATTTCACTACAATCATACACACAATCTGTGAAGTATTTGTACTTATTTGGTGGTTGAACAGTGCTTACCTGTAATTTCATTGCTATACCCATACTAGCATCCTAGAAGATAACATTATGTATACAAAGTTGCTTTGTAGACTACAAATATGAGTAATGTTTCTGCTCTAAACTAAGATCCTAATTATTTCCTCATTCAGACAATTTTAATTATTTAGACTCCAATATAATTTTGGCTATAAAAAAGGTGTCACATTTAGCCTTTAAGTGGCCATATATCTGTATATGATTTTAAATTCATATTGAACCTTTTTATTTTCTCTAAATTTCTGTTTTCTCCTAAATATGAATGATGAAATTGAATATTTAAATTAAATAATAGCAAATATTTCTCTTAATTTTTTCTGAATTTATCATTGCTTCATTTTCTTATTTCTCAATTGCTACAGATTTCAACAACTGGTACTTTGAAATTTAAGTCCAAACCTGAACTTATACAGGTAGAATATTGCTTTGTGCCCTTTTTATATAGTACAACTTCCACTCTGGTTATGTAGAATTATATTATACAAATCCTTTCATTGATAACTTCTGGCACAATTTTACAATAATATATGGATTATATATTAATCCATGAACACTAATTTTTAATGATATTCAAAATAAAATACAGCAATATAGCCACTATTGATGTTTAAAATGTGCTGTTCTTTTATGTAAACTCAGTTTAATACATGATGAGAAATATACAAAGATAAAAGTTTTATGTAAACACTTAATATGGGATAAAGGTATTTCAAATGTAAGCATTACAGTGGCATGTGTGTGTTTTTGATATAGTTTTTCATAAATAAGAAAAATAATTAAGAATTAATATTAGCACATGCCAAATTAATCTATATATATCATTAAATAGCAATCAATTCAAAGGCAAGCTCTTCTAAAGTGCTTCTAAGTTTCACCCACTCATGCCTCTAACATTTCTTTTCCTGTTACTAAGTTTAACAAAGAGGAAAGATCCTGAAATACGAAAGAAAAAAGGGGAATTTTTGACATTAAACGACTGAACCTCAGTTTTTTTCTGTCAATATAATCATAGATATCCATCTTAATCTGGTTATCATAGAAAATCAGATGATTTTAAAACTAAGTACAAAGTGTGAAAAGATAAACAAATATAGTTTAAACTCAGCGAAGGAGGAATTTATTTGATCTTGTATGAAACTAGTTATTAGTGAAAAGGTAACAGTCTAACAACTAGAAAACAATGCTCAGTACATTTACCTAGCCCTTTGAGGTTTAATTCATGTGTTCTACATAGATCTACATACACTTTAATACATCTACATAGGTGGTCTACACACATCTAATAGATGATTTGAGAATCATCATTTGTACAGTGTTGTACAAATGTACAGTATTTTAGACACTCCAGAGACTAGGACGCTGATTAGAACTGAAAAATTAGGGGATATTTTCAATTCTGATACTATTTACACTCCTTGGGGGAATTGTTTAAACCCAGTCTCATATTTTTCTAACTGCAAAATGCCTTTCCCCAAATTAGAAGACGTCTGAGAGTGAATAATGTTTGTTCTTACCTCCATGGAAAGAAACATCATAGATATATGGCTAAAAGTTTAAAATATCACCAATGATACAGTATTCAAGTTGAAAGTTTCACAAAGTAAAGGGACAAAGGTGACATCCATTTCAGCTTTTTCTCTTTCCTTGAATTTTTGATTTATATGACTCAAAAGGTTAATCTTAGTAAAGCACAGGGAAAAGATAGTTATCCAAGTGACATTTGCAGACATTCTACAGGTATAATATATTAAAGGGTGCATTTAGGAGTCCAGGGAATATTGGAAACTACCACACATAGACAGTTTTAACATTGCTGCCTTCTTGTCAAAGGTACAAAATGATCAACATGGAAAGGCATCATTTACAGTCAGAATTTGACTGGAAGGGATTGTAAAAAACAATAATTTCAATTCTGTTATTTTTAACCCAAAGTTATTGGGCAGCAATTCCGTAACTGGTAACGATTTTCCAAATTATAATTAAGTACACGTGAATGAAAGAAATCCAGTGGGGTGGGGGGGAAAAGGCTGATTAAGATGTTGTCTTCAAGGAACCTAAAGCCTTGTGAGGCAGACATATTTAAACATGTAAATAGTGCAAAGCAGAATAAAGTAATTGCCATTTAGAAGTTCAAAGTGCTTTGAGAGCCCATAGGAAGAAGTAATTAATTCTGACTTGTACAGTGGGGAAATCTCCATGAAAAAGAGCTTTCGAAAAGGGCCTTGAAAGAGATGTAGTAATTTGGTGGGTAGAGGAAGAGAAGACATTCCATGCTGAGGCAGGGACATCATCTTAGGCCTCTAGGAGCTGGAAAGAAAAGCCATGGCTTATATATTTTAACCGGAAATTTATATAACAGTAGAGTGGGAATGTGAAGACTGATATTTGTATTTTCATATGTATATAAATTTATCTAGGATCTTTGGAATTCTGGAAAAATTCTTTAGAATACTTACTGCAAAATAGTTTCCCCTGTCTTTTAACACTTGTATGTTTTAGATTTAAATCATGTTTACTAGCAATTTAGTTTTTAATCAGTTATTATATGTATTTAAAGAATATGTATAACTTCACTTCTTATATATAAGTATTTTCTAGTTTATTTGATTACGTAACATATGTGTACACAAAGTGGGCCTTGTTTTCCTATGAAATCTGAGATGCTTTTCACCCAGTTGCTGGAGTTGAAACATTCTGGTAAGGAAGCGGTAAAATAGGCATCAACTTCATTGCATGCTATTTAAATAAAATATAAAGTTATTTATATTTAAGTAAATTTAAATAAAATATAAAGTTATTTATATTGAAATAAATTTAAATAAAGTCATTTATATTGAAATAAATTTAAATAAAGTTATTTATATTTAAATAAAATATAAAGTTAAACTTGAGGCCAAACTCCAGCATCTTATAATACTCTTCTGAACCCTGAGGTCTAGAACTTTTACCTTCTTTAGTTATCTTGCAGTGGGAGAACAGGAGGAGAGAAAGCCTTTTCTTTTTTAATCTTTAGAATCATTGGAAAGAATGTTTATACCAAATACATACTGGTATTTTTATTTTAAGTATTATATACATGTTTGGGAAACAAGGAGCCAATGCTTCATTCATTTACTTTATTAATAGTTATTTTAAATGGAAAACATTGCATTAAGACACAGTTCGTATCTGAATAATATATTTGTCCAAGGGAATAAGGGACCTCATTATTTTAAAGTGTTTCTTCTTATAGCTACTACTAAAGCTACTTCTACCTACATTTTATTGGTCATTATTTTTAAAGAGGAATCATAAAGTAAATTCATTTGTTTTTATTTTTCTTTTTTTAACCTACAAATTTTCAGTGTATATTCCTAATATTAAAATAAGGAAGTTCAATGTAATTACCAAGAACCATGAAAACATAGCTATTACTCTTTATGGCTGCACAATCCAAAGCATCTCTGGGCTCAGGTTGAAATTTTAAATGCCTGGCCTGCCTGGTAATGGGATGGGATCCTGTGGTTGATGCTCTGTGGACAAACTGAGGATGCAGGTTCCTGGGCCAGCAAGAGCTGAAAGGCAGCAGTCAAACTGCTGAAGACTCTTATGTGAGGCATCCGGCATCCCAGGATGGAAACCAGAGCCCTCAGACAAGAGCAAAGAGGTGATGACCTTGAGGAGTCAGAACCTGGAGAGATCCCTGAACCACTTGGGACCCAACTGAACACTTCTGATAGGCTGCCTAGGAATTAACCAAGGGTGGAAGGGATGTGTTAAGGATACCTGCCCGGATATTACTGTTCCTCTAGACTGTTGATATCCAATCCCTTGAACTAACAAAAAAACTGCAGAAATAAAATAAAGCAATATGTTATCTTTCTATGAGGCTGATGATTCCTCATGGCTCTTTACTTCAAAATAGCTTCTAAGAATGGGGAACAAAGTATAGATAAGATTTTGATGCATCCCTTTTTGTCTAGGGAAGAAAAAAGTTTTGTAAAGGAAAATTATACTTATTACAGAGATGTGAAGGTAATCAATAAATCAATAAATCAATTCATAAATCAATCTAATTAACTTTCTTTAGCCTTCATCTTCTTACACTTCAGAACAGAACAATTTCTTGTAACATATTTCTTGTTATTCAGATCACCAATTTAAAAAATTTTACTTTAGCGCATGCAATTTATACAATATTAGCTTGCTTTTTAAACTAAGAGCCAAAAAACAAAGTTCAGTTCCATGGTAAAAATATATTTTTTCAGTTAAATTCATGTGATTTACTTTTGTGTCTTTACCCCTAAGGTTTCTGTAAGTGTAATCAATCAGTCTGCTTCTTACAATCTACTTATTTTCTTATAACGAAAGCATCAGCCCAGCAGGAGTAAAATATATTATTAAGTCATGTGAACAAAATAAAAAAATTTTGTTGCAACATCACTTCTAAAAATCACAGTTTCTCCATATAAATATAACTTACTTTTTCTGTAACTAATATGTAATTATTTGAAGCACTATACTATAAAAAATCTAGCTTTATATTTATATTTGTGTAACATACATAGTGAAGGAAATGAAATCTGTCTTATAAAAGATAGAGCTGTGTGAAATTGCTAATATCCAATTTCTTTTGTTTTTTTTCAGTTGCATATCATTATTTATTGAAAAGGAGATTAGATATGTTTTCAGCCATTATAAGTTTACTTTTTTTAAATTTTCTAATTCTATCATTTTATTTGAAAAAATTTTTTTTATTATATTCTAGGTTTTAGGGTATATGTGCACAATGTGCAGGTTAGTTACATATGTATACATGTGCCATGCTGGTGTGCTGCACCCATTAACTCGTCATTTAGCATTAGGTATATCTCCTAAAGCTATCCCTCCCCCCTCCCCCCACCCCGCCACAGTCCCCAGAGTGTGATGTTCCGCTTCCTGTGTCCATGTGTTCTCATTGTTCAATTCCCACCTATGAGTGAGAATATGCGGTGTTTGGTTTTTTGTTCTTGCGATAGTTTACTGAGAATGATGATTTCCAATTTCATCCATGTCCCTACAAAGGACATGAACTCATCATTCTTCATAGCTGCATAGTATTCCATGGTGTATATATGCCACATTTTCTTAATCCAGTCTATCATTGTTGGACATTTGGGTTGATTCCAAGTCTTTACTATTGTGAATAGTGCCGCAATAAACATACGTGTGCATGTGTCTTTATAGCAGCATGATTTATAGTCCTTTGGGTATATAGCCAGTAATGGGATGGCTGGGTCAAATGGTATTTCTAGTTCTAGATCCCTGAGGAATTGCCACACTGACTTCCACAATGGTTGAACTAGTTTACAGTCCCACCAACAGTGTAAAAGTGTTCCCATTTCTCCACATCTTCTCCAGCACCTGTTGTTTCCTGACTTTTTAATGATTGCCATTCTAACTGGTGTGAGATGATATCTCATTGTGGTTTTGATTTGCATTTCTCTGACGGCCAGTGATGGTGAGCATTTTTTCATGTGTTTTTTCGCTGCATAAATGTCTTCTTTTGAGAAGTGTCTGTTCGTGTCCTTCACCCACTTTTTGATGGGGTTGTTTGTTTTTTTCTTGTAAATTTGTTTGAGTTCATTGTAGATTCTGGATATTAGCCCTTTGTCAGATGAGTCGGTTGCAAAAATTGTTTCCTGACTTTTTAATGATTGCCATTCTAACTGGTGTGAGATGGTATCTCACTGTGGTTTTGATTTGCATTTCTCTGATGGCCAGTGATGATGAGCATTTTTTCATGTATTTTTTGGCTGCATAAATGTCTTCTTTTGAGAAGTGTCTGTTCATGTCCTTCGCCCACTTTTTGATGGGGTTGTTTGTTTTTTTCTTGTAAATTTGTTTGAGTTCATTGTAGATTCTGGATATTAGCCCTTTGTCAGATGAGTAGGTTGTGAAAATTTTCTCCCATTTTGTAGGTTGCCTGTTCACTCTGATGATAGTTTATTTTGCTGTGCAGAAGCTCTTTAGTTTAATTAGATCCCATTTGTCAATTTTCACTTTTGTTGCCATTGCTTTTGGTGTTTTAGATTTGAAGTCCTTGCCCATGCCTATGTCCTGAATGGTAATGCCTAGGTTTTCTTCTAGGGTTTTTATGGTTTCAGGTCTAACATTTAAGTCTTTAATCCATCTTGAATTAATTTTTGTATAAGGTGTAAGGAAGGGATCCAGTTTCAGCTTTCTACATATGGCTAGCCAGTTTTCCCAGCACCATTTATTAAATAGGGAATCCTTTCCCCATTGCTTGTTTTTGTCAGGTTTGTCAAAGATCAGATAGTTGTAGATATACGCCGTTATTTCTGAGGGCTCTGTTCTGTTCCATTGATCTATTTCTCTGTTTTGGTACCAGTACCATGGTGTTTTGGTTACTGTAGCCTTGTAGTATAGTTTGAAGTCAGGTAGCATGATGCCTCCAGCTTTGTTCTTTTGGCTTAGGACTGACTTGGCAATGCGGGCTCTTTTTTGGTTCCATATGAACTTTAAAGTAGTTTTTTCCAATTCTATGAAGAAAGTCATTTTGATCTACAAAATGAGAGTTATCAATTGTTCAATGTAAATACTAGAATCCACAATTATTCAAAGACATTTTAACTGTTCCACCTAACTTCTCATTTATTTACTTTCCTGATCATATATTATGAAATGAAGGAGACTCTGGAGTATTCATAGTTCTTTTGACTAAAAAGTTATCTCTGCATATGCTTTAGAAATAACATTCTTGAAAGAATGCCCTCTGATTCATTGCAACTCACTGGCACAACCTAGTAATGACTGGCTTAAAGTTTCCAGCTTCTGCTGCTCTGCATTTGGTATGCTATGGACAACCTCAACCAGAGTTTTGAAAGCATACAAATTTTTCTTCTATATATGGATAGGGACTCTAATATGTCTTTCAGCTGTATTATTTATTTTGATTTGCTGTATTATTTATTCTATTTTTAAATACTTATTTGATAATTATCCTGAAAAATTATCGAAGTTACTAAAATGATTTGAAAATAAAATTTTCAATATAACTGTGAATGGCCTTTCAGTAGGCCTTTGGTTAAATTTTGTTTCTTAGAATTATAGTAAGATTTGAGCCTCATTTGAAGTTAGGCTGTCAAAATGCTACTGAACTAAAACGTTTTTCTCTATTCATTGACATAACTCTGGTTCATCATGGTGTTCTTGTCCCCTGCTAAGGTCAAATAAAAGAAATACCTGTATGAAGAATACCACTGTAGTTTCTATAAAAAGTTCCACTATGGATGCTGGTCAATATTTTATTCAGTGGCCCTTATTTTAAAAGGAAAAACAAACACTTGCAAGTTTTACTTTCAGAACTGTGGAACCAAAAAAAAAAATGCGTGTTTTTCTGATGAATTGATATGCTTGCTTCAAGATAAAAAGAGATCTGTATCCTATAATATTTCCCTTTTTGCTTGGGCTACTTGGAACCCCAGAGTTAAATTTGGTTTTAATTGCAATACCTTCAGCATGATTTTTGAAATACTATCTTGTCCTTTTGCTTTGATGATTGTTTTTTCCCACTATGTTAAGATCCTTTTTGTTTGTTTGTTTGTTTGCAAAAAAGCCTTTAGTCTAGCTTATGTTTCTAAAGTAAGTTTAATATAAATAAATACATAAAAATATACCAGATGAAACTAGCATGCAAAATCATCATTCTATTTATAGACAGACTAAGAAAAATAATAATGCCTACAAGGCAAATGAGTTTCAAAATGTAAATTTACAGAGGTTTGACAAAATAAATGAGGGAAATGAAAACATTTTGAAAGGTTTTTTATTCTATAAGTTCTCATAAAAAATACTGCGAACCAGTGAGGATCTTTGTATTTGCTAGTATTTTTAGATGAAAAAATAAAAACTTGGAAATTTACTCCCCAAAAGTAAATTTATCAAAAGGTCTGCTTATCAAAAGATCTGTTTCTGGGATTCAGTAAATAATCAGTCACCACAGTGTATAGACAGATTCTGCCATGTATTAACCCTGCTAGCATTGTGTCTTCAGGGTTCAATGCTGACCATCACTTTAGGATCTGCAAAGTGTTCAAATGCCAAATCAGGTAATGCCCATTTTCACTGATAACCAACCATTGCAAACATCCCAGGCTTTTGTCAGCACAGCAGGTCCAGAGCCATCCATCAGTGCTGGTAGTTCTGTCATATGCATTTAACTTTAGCACCAGGCAGCCGCTCAAAGGCTTAGTTATTGAACATGGTTATTGCCACTGCAGAGGTGGGGAAAAGGCAAAGCATAAAGTTGTGTGTTTTTAATGGTCTGTGTTGGCAGTTATTAAGGAGCTTTTTCCTTTGTGGAATCATTGACTCTAGTCTTGAAGACAGAAAACCTTTAGGATGCATAATCTACCAAACTGCTTCCTGAAACTTTATAAAGTCTTTTGATTTGGAAGAAAGGATCTAAGCTAGTTAATAACAGTTGCTGCATTGCTTATTTTAAATTCCAAAGTGGAACAATGTGCCTTCATCAGGGCAATATTCATACCATATGCTTCTTACTGTTTTGATTCTCTAGGGTACAGTTGAGCAAACTGAACATCAGATAGTGTGTTCTATCCTCCCCAGCACCTAGGTCATATTCTGGGAATAAATTAGGCTGAAAGAAGTGCATTGACTCTTCGAGGCCACTGGGTTACTATTTAAGGAATCACATGTGAAGGACAAGGGGTGTTGCTGTCTTCCCGATATCTGGAATAGAGATGTATTTCAAGCCTTGGCAGTGGAGTGGACCAGCTAATTGTCTGTAGTTTAGTGTGTGGCTACAACATGAATAGACATACTTTTGAAGAAGGCGGTCAAGGTGTGTTGAGATATGGTGAAGGGCAGAGGGTGATGGTTCAAGACATCATGAATCAATAATGAGATCAATTTATATATTAGAGCATATTGTACAATATTTGGCTTGTTAGAATTCTTGGGGTTTTTTTAAGAGACAAAGTTTAACAAAGAGGTTATTACTTCAGATGGGCCCTAGCATGTACAAAGAGATAAAGTAAATGTAAGTAAAAACACATTTGATAGTTTTAAGTCCATTTGAAAGAGAATATCTTTTATGAGAGAAAAACTGCAAAGACAGAAAGAATGCCTTGAACATGTATCTCATAAAAATATCTTTTCTTCAAAGAGTTCAAAGCATTTTAATAAGTTAACTTGCCCTTATAACTTCTTTTTTCAGAATTCCAAAACCATAAAACAAACAGAAACTAAACCATCTTTATGTTTATTGTGTCTGATGAGAGGGGAAAATGTCTCTGCTAGATAGAAGGATAATCTTTGAAAGATTTGCTGGTGTGAAACTTTCCATTTTCAGTCCCTGATTCTGGCTTTTAATTTCTGAAAAAATAAATAAATGTACTCATCCCTCTCCTACCTAAGCTCATGACTCAGAACATTTCCTTTCTCAGCCTATGTAGCATGAGTTTCTGAGACTTTGTATGAAAACTACTATGTCCTTGATGAAACCTGTTACTGAGGATTAGAATATAATTTATCATTTTAGTTATCTCTCAAAAATTGATAATTAGTATGATAACCTAATTATCCTGGAGGGTAAAGGGATTACTGTGTCTAAAAGTATTTTCCTTGCTTGCATTTTATCACGAACCAAACTGGAGAAACAAAAGAAGCAACTATCACAATAGCAAAGAAACAAGCTCAAAATAATACAGAACAAATTGAATGTGTAATTGCTGAAGGCATGAATACAGTAGGGTGGAGTAAGAGTAAGGTGGAGTAAGGCTTCACAGAGAAGAGAAATTGGGAATCGAACTGAAATGAAATTATAGTGATATGTCAAAAGATAGTATTAGCATTCAACAAAAAATTACTATAATAGGTAATGGAATTCTACTTAGTAGAAAACGCATAAACATAGAACTCTGCTAATGCAAATATGCTCACAAAAGCAAATATAATTTAATATTCAGTAATCGGTAAACTAGGCTCGGACCAGGATAATTTCCCAACATGCTCATCTAAAATCCAATGTGCTACCAGCCTGGGCAACATAGACAAAAATTTTAAAAATTAATCTGGCAGGAGGATCACTTGAGACAAGGAGTTCAAGTTTCCATTGAGCTATGGTCACACCACTGCACTCCAGTGTGGGCAACAGAGCAAACCCTCTCTCTAAAAAAAATAAAAATAAAAATAAAATCCATTGGGCCAGAAAGCAGTCAACTTCTTTATATCAACAACTGATACCATCTTGGCCTAAATCACCGTTACTTCACCCCATCATAGTCTTCCATCTAGTCTTTCTGCTTTTACCCTTGCCCCTCTATAACGCATTCTTAATGTGGCAGGTAAAGCAATACATTCAAAATGTAAGATCTATGGCACCTTGCAACTACAAATACTTCAGTGACTCTCTAGTCCATTCAAAATAAAGGCCTTATGTGAACTGCTTTCCTCATGCCCCCATTAACTCCCTGATTTAATCAACGCTTCTGCCTTTGCTAACTCTCTTTAGCTACACTGGTGCTTCACTGCTCATCAAAACATCAACAAGGATGCCTTCTTAAGGCCTTTTCCCTGGCTATTTCCTTAATCTGTAGTGATCTTCCCCCAGGAACCGAAGCGCATCTCTTTCTCACCTCTTTCTAGTGTTTGCTTGAATGCCACCTTCTTGATGAATCTTACCTCCCTTGACCAACCTATCTGAATTTACATCCGCTCTGACACTCACTTCTGCTCCACAGTCTGGGTTTCTCCCTCCATGCTCTTTAATTTCCATCTTACTTATCCCTTTCCAGAATTCTGGCAGATTATATAATTTAGTCATTTATATTTATTTTATACCCCCTTACATCAGGATGTAAGTCCCACGTCTCATAAGGGCAGATAGTTCTTTTCTTTTCTCTTTTTTTCCCCTGGTGGCACTGGGGATTGGTTTTGAATACTGATACTTTCCAATTATCTTGAAAACTCCCAGGCTCTTAGTGTGCCAGTCAATACAAGAGAAACAAGTGTTGCAAGAAAAAATGTGAACACTGTATTCTAATCATTTTTGTAATCCCTTACTTAGTTCAGCATTTTGGTACATCAAGATTATTCAGTTTAAGTTTGCTAAACTGAATTAAATCTCTAAGGACTTTTAAAAAATTTTCTCAGCAACTATGAATAATGAGAAAAAAATATAAAAACATTCCAGATATGAATAGCAATTGAAATTTCTGCCATAGACTGTGGGGAGTTCTGTGGCCTATAGTCATTTAGACACGATTTAGTCTTAGATGTTTTGATTGTTTTTTCTCTGATTGAATTAGTAATCAAACTTGTAATCAAATATAAGAGAAATGGTACAAGTCTAGATTTCTGGAAGAATATATATTTGAGTTGGTTATTTGTGTTATGCCTTTTTTTCCATGAAACTAAACCCCTCAGAATTTCAGCTATGATGCTATATGTATTTTGTTCTGTCAGATCTGAAATTTGACCACTAATAATTTTTTAAGTCTCCTATTAATAGTAAAATTCAAGTAAGAAAATTCTTCTTTCCACATTAACAGTTAGGTTAGAATCTGCCACTCTTGCAGAAAATACACAGCAAGCCTTTTTGGAATTGAGAGGGTATGATAGATCATATTAGTATATTATGATATTAAAATTAGCATTATATAATAAGAAAAGGGATTATAAACAGTTTGGGAGTCCTGAGGCTTTTATGAGTGGGTGTGTTTGTGTGTGTCTATGCTGACACACACAATTGTTTCTGTAGCAGCAGCAGTGATGTTCTTATTTTTATGAAAAAGAGAGAAAAGGTTGGTAACATAAAGAAAGTAAAGGCAGTAAGTAATAACAAATCGAACATCAAGAAAAAGTAGTTTGGAAGTGCTAGAAATTGAAAGGAAAGGTTGAAATAGGCTAAAGTTATAGACTGCTGCTTTAAATAGGATTTCTTATAAATTATATTAAATACTAAATTTAGGTCTGGTTTTCTATTTTGTGTTTGAATTCCTGTTGCTACACTTTTTTAGAAGGAAAGCAAAACACATTCTTTATGAACACATCAATAAGTCGTCTAGTTTCAGTATATTTTGTGTGGAAAATTCACTGCCTGTGGCTCCTCTGAGACACTTTACTGAAATTTCTATTAATTTCATTGGATTTTAAAAACCTTTGTTCTACGGGGAATGTTCTTGTTTCTTTCAAGGAAGGAGTCAACCTAGCAGAATGTTGTACTGCATTAGGATCCAGGCATCTTGTGGGATCTAAGCGGGATTTTTTGTGTCTAAGAGAATTGTGCACCCTTAAGTTCCGTATGTGAGAAACCAAAAGGAAAACCAATGAAAAACCAAATTTAAACAATTAATTGAAATGCATTATGTAACTAAGAGTAATATGTGTGCTAAATTCGTATTTGAACATTTGGAACCTTGCTATATTAATTTACTAGAGTTTAAGGTCGGATTTATTTTAAAAACATCAAATATGTATGTACTTAACCTTTTTCTTGTGTCATTTGAAGCAATAGAAATCAACCACTTAGATGCCTGCTGAAAACATCTGTGAATTCTCAAAAAAACAAAACAATAGTTTTGAAAAGTACCATAATCTGTATCTTTCTCTGATGTCACAGGCATAAAGAAATAAAAACGTTTTAACCAGCCTCACAGTTACATGTTCAAAGCACAGTAAAAGATTATTTCCTCCCTTAATTCCACATTTTAGAATTTAGTTGTAGTATTCTACAATAACGCTTTTCAACATAGACCCTTTAATAATATCATATGTTATAGAAATTATGATAATATTATAGTTTATAAGAAGAAATTATTTATTAATATGTAGTGGATATTAAATGATTAGAAGATACATCCCTTTAATATTTATCACCCTAATTGCAGGTATATATCCACATCCCCCTCTCAAAAATAAAAAAGCTCTGTCCGGTTGGTTAATCTCTATTTTGAGTTATCTATTTTGTCCTTTGTTATCTTTGGCCAATGAAAACTAAAAGCAATCTTTTGTTTCAACAATAATCTAATTATTGCTGCATTGTGCCCCAACATTTTTGAAGAATTGCCTTTCTATTTATATAATTTTCATTACAAAATTCATCTTTTAATATGTCCAAATGTTTTTGTTTGATCACTTTTCTCATCATAGTAATTTTTTAAAAATCTGAACTCACAAACATTTGCTCTAAAAATTGGAAAAGCTCTAGTAATTCTATGCTGGGGTTCATAGATGCCACGGTTTGATATATGAATTATGCTATAACTCTAAAAATCATAACATTTACAATTCTGAAATAGTTACCAAGTCCATGATTTATTCCAAAATATAATGCTGGTTTAAAATCTTGCTTTCATGATCTTGGGCTTGTGATGGGTTGATGTGATAGTCTTGTGATTCATGAGGATGGCTCATTCATTATTTTTGAGTGGGATAAAGATAGTAGAGCTTATTTATAACTCCCTTAATTGTTTGAAGCTAGAGATGGAAATATAAAATTCTACAACTTAGTTTGCCCTATTCTTGCTTGTGTTGTAGCACAAGGACAAAGATTCATTAAAGAGACCTTTAAAATGTGTTAATCTAGGTACTTTAATGAAATTTGTTTGCAGGGCAACCTGTCCCACTTATTTATGCTTAGTAGTATTCATACATAATGGTAATGTGACTGCTCATCTCTAAACCATTAAGGAAAGAAATATGAGAAAAGGGGCATGATGATTAATTTGGGGTGGACTGCTTCAAAGGTTTTTGCCTTTTAGAGAGAACTATGCTTATCTTACTTAGCCTTAAAAAAACATTAAAAATTTGAATTAAAATATGCAGCAGACCAGGAACACTGTAAAATTGAAAAGGTAAGTAATATTTATCATTGTGAGTAAAGTACATGAAATAGATTTAAAACATAGTTTCTAAAAAGTTAAAGGTTTTCAGCGTCCATAAACTCTATATCTGAAAAGTAAATGTGTCTTTTAGGAATATTTTCCTCTTCTTTGACTATCTTTATATTGTCAATCCTCCTTCTCCCCTTTCTCAGATAAAGAAATGCCTCAGATCTTTTATGGTTCATCATTCCACTTGTGCTTCTGATCTCACATTGTTTCCTTTGAATTATCACCTTTCCCCTTCTTTTATTTTTATTCACTTCTCTCTAGTTTAGTTACTTTTGCAAATACTAAATACACGTCAATATAACACTTCCTCTGTGAAACAAACCACCACAAGACATAGTGGCTTAAATCTGTTATGATTTGTATTTTTCTCATCCATCTGAAATTTAGGCAGAGATGAGCGTTAACAGCTCAGCTGTGATTCAGCATCAGCTGAGATGGTTCAAAGCAGGAGGCTGGAGTCATCTGAAAGATTGTTCCTTCATATGTCTGGAGGTGAATGTTGGCTGTCAGTTAGGAAATTTTCTAAAGCTGTCAGCCAGAACATATTTCATGTGGTCTGGGTTTCTTCATGACCTGATGGCTGGGGTTTAAGGGAAAGCATCCTGAGAGAGAGATCCAGGTAGGAACCAAATCACTTGAATGTCCTAATCTCAGAAATCACTCAGCATTACTTCCACTGTCTTCTACTTCTAGAGGCAGTCACAAAGGCCTGCCCAATTTTAATGGGAAGCAAAATAGATTCACCTCTTGATGGAGTACTGAAAATATTTTGAAAGAGCCTAGTGGTACCAGAAATGCTGCTGGGTACTTTTGGAAAATGCAATAGTCCAGTCTGCCCACATTCTCCACCCTTGCCCTCCTCCAAGAACTCTTTCAGATCCCACTACATAGTCAGGCTTACACTCAAGAATCAGGATGTCTTTGTCTACCTCAAGTCCAGATGCAGATGAGGCTCCTCAGGTGCAGTTCTCCAAGTGCAGGCCTATGAATTCAGATACCTCCTCCCCCTGACACCCAATACAGGATGGTGAGACAGACTTAATAGATAACCACTATCAACACCATAAAAAAAGGTGGAAATGGAAGGCCTACAGCAATTACTGGTCCACAGAAATTCTAAAACCTAGCTGGGTACATAGCGTTAGTTTCTGGATTCGGGCTCAGGATTGCTACCTGGAAATGATCTCTCACAGCTCTTGACTCTGCTGTTTGTACTCTTGGTTCTACCTTCTGGGAAATCCTTCATTTTTCGTCAAAACTAGCTGGATTTTGCAACTAAGTAGTTTCCTCAATCCCTTTCCTGCCCACAGTATAGAGATCTGAAGACATCTTTTCATTTTCTGTTTGTCTTTCTTAGTTCAAGCTGGCAGTATTGCTACTAGTAAAGTTCTCTTTCAAAGTTTGTGGCCTTCCTCTTTTTTTTGGAGACAGGGTCCATTCTCACATTGCTATAAAGAACTACCGGAGACAGGGTAATTTATAAAGAAAAGAGGTTTAATTGACCTACAGTTTCACATGCTGTACAGGAAGAATGTCTTGAAAGGTCTCAGGAAACTTACAATTATGATGGAAGGAGAAGAGGAAGGAGGCACATCTTACATGGCTGAGCAGAAGGAAGAGAAGTGAGACAAGGGAGGTGCCACACACTTTTAAACAACCAGATCTCATGAGAATTCACATACTATCTTGAGAACAGCAAGGGGGAAATCTGCCCCCATGATCTAACCACCTACCACCAGGCCCTTCCTCCAACACTGGGGATTACAATTCAACATGAGATTTGGGCAGGGACACAGATACTAACCATATCACTCTGACTCTGTCCACCAGGCTAGAGTGCAGTGGTGGGATCCTAGATCACTGCAACCCAAATTCCTGGGCTCAAACAATCCTCTTGCCTCAGCCTCCCAAGTAGCTGGAACTATACATGTGCACCACCACACCCAGCTAACATTTTTATTCTTTTTTGTAGGGTTGGGGTCTTACTTTGTTGCTCAGGTTGGTCTTGAACTCCTAGCCTCAAGTGATCTTCCCACCACAGCCTCCCAATGTGCTGGGATTACAGGTGTGAGCCAAGGCACCCAGACTTTAAAAATCTTTGTAGCCTTCCTATAATTGTTACTGAAGTTTACTCCTTGAGGCAAAAGACACACTCACAAATCTCATTGAGATAAACTCTTCTCTCTTTCATGGGTTTTCTGTAAGGATGTTGATGGATGTTACCCTGAAGATTTTTAGAAACTCCATTATTATTTAGTGGAGGAGGATCTGTGAGGCACACCTTCAAGATCCTTAGAGGGCCTTTTGTCTGACAAAGTTGCCTGACAAAGTTATCTGAGGTGTTGCCATAACTCTTTCTGAGTCCTTAACAAATGAACATATAGTCCCACCCTTGATTTTATCTTTGTTCTGAAAATATTTCCGAATTTGAGAATCATGTGGTTGGGTATGAGAAAGTATTATTTTTTAACTCAACAAGGCTAGCCTCCTTCCTATTTTAATTTTGCTTGAAAACTGAACAATTACTTTTTCATCTGTATTTCTCTTCTCTCATTTTATTACAGACAGCAAAAAGAAACCAGGTGGACTTTCAGTATTCTACCTGGAAATCTCCTTAGTTAGATCATCCAATTTACCAGATATGTTTTCCTTTTTCCACGTTACCTCAGGCAATAGTGTTGTAAACTTTCTGTCACTGCATAACAATAATCCCCTTATTTCTTAGTTCCAATATCATTTTTGTCACTTTTATTTAAACTCTTATTGACAGTCTCTTCTGGGGCAATCAAACTTTCATTAAGAAAAGCCCTTTAGATTTTCACTAACACTCTCCTCAAAGTTCTTCCAGTTTCTACCTACTGCCTGCTCCCAAAGCCAGTTTTTAAGTTTGTTATAACGGCATACAACTTCTGGGACCAAAATCTGTTACAATTACTGTGGTTGCATCACAAACCACCCCAAAACATAGTTTCTTGAAAAGTAAACATATTTTGCTTTATTAATCTGCACATTTTACAGTCTCCAGAGAAATAGCTCATCAGTGCTGCACTCAACATCAACTGAGGTGGCTCAAAGGCTGGAAGCTCGAGTCATCTGTAAGCTTTCTCAATTCCATGTCTAGAAATTGATACTGGCAATCATCTGGGATTTTTGTGGGGTTTGTTGGGCAGACCACCTAATCTAGCTCTTCTAGGTAGCTTAGGTAGCCATACAACATGGTGGCCAGATTCAAGTGCAAGTATCCCAAGAGAGATGGTCAAAGAGAAGGTCTATCTATTTTAACACCTACTCTTTGGAGATGCTCAGTGTCACTTATGCCATATTCTATTCATTATGGCAGTCACAAAGGCCAATACAGTTTCAATGGAAGGGGAAACAGAGTCTAATTCTTGATGAGGACTAATGGAGTTTTAGAAGAGAATTTGGAACCAGAAATATTGCTCTCCATTTTGGATAATAGAGTCTTATGATCTGCCACATACTGTCACCCCTTTTTTTTTTTTTTTTTTTTTTTTTTGAGACAGAGTCTCGCTCTGTCACCCAGGCTGCAGTTTGGAGTGCGGTGGCGCGATCTCCACTCACTGCAAGCTCCACCTCCCAGGTTCATGCCATTCTCCTACCTCAGCCTCCCGAGTAGCTGGGACTACAGGCGCCCGCCACCACACCCGGCTAATTTTTTGTATTTTTAGTAGAGATGGGGTTTCACCGTGTTAGCCAGGATGGTCTTGATCTCCTGACCTCGTGATCTGCCCACCTTGGCCTCCCAAAGTGCTGGGATTACAGGCGTGAGCCACTGTGCCTGGCCACTGTCACCCCTTTCTTACCTTAAATTTATATCTCAACTAACTATAATCTTGCATTTTTTCCCATTTTCATTTATTATGGCTCTTATTGAGTCCAGGGTTCTGTAATTATTGCAGTTCATTGCAGCCCTTGCATGCACACATGCATGTGTCTGAATATTATTTACATTCAAATGGGAGAAAAAGAATTGGAAATAAGCCACAGCCTCTATCTCATTAGTTTTTCTTTGTTGTTTTGTTTTCTTTTGTTTTGTTTTTGAGACAGAGTCTGGCTCTGTCATTCAGGCTGGAGTGCAGTGGCACGATCTCGGCTCACTACAACCTCTGCCTCCCAGGTTCAAGCGGTTCTCCTGCCTCAGCCTCCTGAGTAACTGGGACTACAGGCACGTGCCACCACACCTGGCTAATTTTTTCTATTATTAGTAGAGACAGGTTTCCACTATGTTGGCCAGGCTGGTCTTGAACTCCTGACCTCAAGTGATCCACCTGCCTTGGCCTCCCAAAGTGCTGGAATTACAGGCATGAGCCACCATGCTCAGCCTATTCCCTTAGTTTTTGTTAGACAGTCACAGGGTGCATATCAGCAGATGTTAGATACCTTAGGTGCTGATTTTTGAGCTATTGTCTTTTATGTTTCCCACCCACCCACCTTATATGCTCTGCAAAACCATATTTCTCTCTTACCAACTGGCTCTCTGTTAGACTGCTACTCATAGGTGCTAGAGGCAACTTGAAGGAGAAAAAGGCAAAAGAAGGTTGTCATTCTCTCCTGTTTGCTTTCAGCTCCTCTCAGCAATACCCAGCAACACTTCTTCATCCTGACAATAACTGTTTGCTCTGGTAGCAATAACTAATTCCACTTTGCATTTGCTCCAACACTTTCAGAAATAACTTCCCCAACCCCACTAAAAATGGAAGCATCAATTGGCTGATACCCCCTCTTCAGAGGATAGAGTCCCAGCCCTGTAGTGCCCCTCCTCCTAGATCAGAGCCACCCCCATCCCCTCCTCCTAGATCAGAGACACCCACACCACGTAGTAGCACATCCTTCTCGAAGGACTGACTTACAATTTTGTGTGACCCCTTCTCCAACACTCAGGTTGCAATAATAGCCCCTTCTTCTGTTTCTCCAGTCCTGGGAGTGGAAGCTGCTTTTTGTGGTTTCTACCTCTGTGATAATTTATGTACCCTTTGTGCCCTTTCACTTCTTCATTACATGCTTAACAATGTTCAATGCCAAATTTTTTCTCTTGAAATAACTGGTGTGGTTTCTGGAATCTGAAATGAACACTAACGGATATAATTGACATGCTTTATGTCTCCTACAAAAAACACCATACAGAAATTTATCTTCTTTTCTGGTTAAATCGCTTTACTTCAACCTCCCTCACTTTTTTCTGAGAGGGGATATACAAGAATGAAATAATTTAAAACTGTAAAGTTCTTTGAAGTGCAGTAAAAAAAGTAATTGTGTGTATTATATTTTAAAAATAAAAATGGTGACAAAATAATGCTAAGAATAAAACTAAACAAACAAAAAAATACCACAAATTTTATCATATTTTTCCTTGCTTTCATGAATTTTGCATTGTCTCTATGAGTCAGAGTGGTGAAAGTGATGTATGAAGTCACCAGAGAATCAGTGTCTGGTTGCATTGAAGTCATTATTTTAGCAAAATTTGGCATATACACTACCTCTTTTGTCACAAATAACATACATGAAATACACTTAAATTTCATTTAATGTTGGATAGTCTATATTGTTTTCAAGATGACACAAATAAAATTATCTCTGCAATAGCATTATTTATAATAATGAAAACTTATGGCTCCAAATTAGATTTATGTGTGATATGTTTAATGTAACAATTTTCTAGAAAGCAAGAAAGTAATGTTACCTTACCTTTTATATTATAGGCATTAATATTATATTAATAGGCATTATATATTATAGGCATTAACAGGAATAAGTAGGAAAAAAAACTATGTTGTTTTGATATTATTTGTATTTTCCTCCAAGTTCTTATCAATAATAGTTTTAACATACTGATATATTTATACCTTTTAACCTTGCAAAGGATTTAAAAATTTTTTATCTCTAGTTCATAAAACTAACTTACTATCCTCAACCCCTTTGCTGCACTGATTTTTACCTCCTCGATTTTTGTGTAGAAAGAGTCAAACTCTCCCTGGGGTGATAGGGCATTTGTCCCGTGTTGTGTGTACTTTTGGCTGTCTTAGAGAACTTGAGAAGAGGGAATGGTGACTTCCGTTTTGGTGTAGTTTCTAGAAACGTTGCTCATTTATTTCCACTTGCTTTGTCAGAGCTAGGTCAACCCTAGAGGCACTCTTTCCCACTCTTTTTTGTAAAAAGGAAGAAAGGGCAACGGATAATTAGGGAACTCAGACTCAGACATTAAAGAAAAAGATGAGCCTACTGATAATGGGAACCTTAAGGGCTGTACTGTTTAAGTATCTGACTCATAGGAGCCACTCAAATAATAATTAAATAAATGTTTTAAGTTTTCCTGGGTGAGTGAACTTTTCATGTTGGCAGGAGCCTCAATCACTTATGAATTTCCTAAGGAAAATGTTTAGGTTATCCTTGGATTTCCCCGAATGCAGAAAGGATGGTTGTTTTCTTAATTCAAACATTGAAAAACAAACAAACAAACAAACAAAAAACCCACGGAGAAACTTCACCCTAGTGAATGCAATTCTGTAGAGAGAAATTGTTAAGAATATAGGAAAGGTCAATACTTAAACGTGAAGACAGAATTTTGTCAAAAATAAAGTTATAGTTTAAAAAAGCAGCAGGTAGGTTTTAACTTACCTATTGTGGAATTTAACAGGCAAATCTCAAATCTTAGGGGTACACATTGCAGGAAAACATACACAGTATTCGTGAAACATGGCATTGAGCTACAACCCAGGACTGTGTGGTAGTAGACAGGAAAGAAGTGGAAGCAGATTTACTGGTATTTTCCCCATAATTTGGCAATCCTGGGTCTTTATGCAGCTAGACTTTGGAAAATCAGCAAATGAAGATGCAACTGTCAGACTCACAACTGTCACAGTTAACCTCAGCCAGAAATTCTAGGGACTGTCTTTGATGCTAATCATTTAGCTTGCCTGAAAACTAAAAGGACTGTGGTAGAAAATTAAAAATCCAGGAAGACAAAATATACAAGGTAGAGGTTTATGTCTTAGAGAAAATATGTCTAAAGAAACAATTTGAGTCTCTTTTGCTTTATTTTGTTTTGTTTTTTGCATAGTTTGTTTTTGTGCATTTCAACTGCAGGTAAAAGATTTATGGTAATAAATCTCCAAGTGGGAGGAAACTGCATGAGATCATTTTCACAGTTCTCTCACTAGGAAGGTAAGATATTATGTATCTATTATAGAAAATAAACAACAGAGCTCTAAGAGTGGGTAAAGAAATTGCCCTTGGTCACATATGGTAGTGAAGTCAGAGACTAGAACCCAGATCTCATGTTTCTCATTTTTAGAATTTTCCACTATGTATGCTTCTGATTTCTTAAAGTATGAGCCATTAAACAAATCTAGCACTATGTATTTAAAATACACTTTAAAAATCTCTAAGGTTATCTAAAGTTACCAATAACAGAAGATGGTCTAAGAGAGTCTAAGTTATATTCTTTTGCATGTGATTTTAAGGTTTTGAAAAACATGAGGTCAAAAAGTTCCTATCCATTAGTTCTGAAAATGCCCTCATTTGACTGTGATTGACAATTTTTGGCAATGATTGATGGACTCTGATGCTCAGTGATAAAAAATGACAGCCTTAAGTGTTTTGAAGAAGTTACATTTCAAAGGAATTAAGTTGCTAATGGATTAACAGTGGTCAATGAAGAAAAAGTCCACCACTACTTTCTACATTACTGGACTATCATTTGTCATAGAATACTGATGATCATTCTCACAAGTTCTTTCCGAGATTTCAATGAAACAGAATTCTCTTTCAGGCAAGACTTTATTTTATTATGAATCCTAAGTTAACCCGTTAAGTCAGCCACTATGCCCTAGGATGTGATAGTTCACTGGAGACAGCACTAGTTCACTAGGGCACTTCATTAACATCAGCTCTTTTGATAGACACAGAGTACATTTTCTCAAACTCACACAAAATGACAGGACAGTTAGACCAAAATATCATTTTCACTTTGGCCTCAGATCCATGTTATTATTGTAATTATGACTAGTTTTCTAATGAATTATAAAATTCTTTTGTCTTTTTATATGAAGTTAGATGTAACCATTTTTACTTCTTAAAAAAATTGAGGCTTCAATTATGTGCTTCATTCATCTGGGATCTTATCCAGGGAAAAAAATGATAATTTGTGAAGAGTCAGTCCAACTATTTTGTCAACAAATCTCCCAGTAAAATACAATTTTGCCTCCCAAGACAACATTTTTTTCCCAAATTTCTTCATTTCTGTCAATGGTATTAATATCTTTAAAATAAATAAGTATTGATCTATACTCATCTTGTTTTCTTACTTTCTCTAACCAACTCCATTTTATATGTTGCTAATTATTTTCGTAATATGTTTTGCGTTCTTCACTTTTTAAATTTCCATAGTTATCACTGTTGTTCATAACATTAAGCCTAAATAATACAATGGCTTCAATGAGATTCAAAAATAAATTTTCATAAGTTTAGGCTGAGGAAACCATGCTTAACAGTAGTAGCATATGTGAAAAATCATAAGAATTGTGGCGGACAATTCACTCAGCATTAATCTACAAGCAATCATCTTGAGTTGCAGCATCAGAAAGACATGCATTGAAACTTAGACTGTGGGACAAGATGATGTAATAAGCTTTGGAATTTAATCATCTGGATTTCAATCTTGATTGTCTGACCTTAACTCACTGCCAGGTTTCTCATCTGGAAAATTGTAGATAATGATAACTATCACTTATTGTGTGTTTACCCTGTGCCAGGCAATACATGGCAGAAAGTATGCCTTATTTCATTTAACTTTCATAGTAACCCTGCTAAATAAATAACATTATTATTCCTGTTTTACAGAGGAAAGCAATGAGTCCCAGGAAGGTAAATTAATTTGTTATATTAGCTATGTGACAGAACAAGGGCTCCAACCCATGATCTCAGACATAAGAACTTGCGCTTTAAACACTGAGCCTTGAGTGGGGTTATGCATGTACATGACTCACATTGGGCTAGGAACATGGTGGGTGTTCAGTAAGTGTTGGTTTCATTCCCTTATAATTTCATTCTAGAGTGTGCTTGTTAGAACGTGCCTTAGTGTCTGGCATCTCAGTGTCTGATTCAAATCTGCTATGCTTTTCTTTTATTCCTTATACCCTCTTCCCTTTATGCTCCTTCTGAACAACTTCAATCTCCAATCTGACCTTTACCTTCTTCTCTATGTAGTTTAGACTCCATGGCCCATCTTTTCAGTGACTTAGTTGTTGTTATTCTATTTGATTTTTACAATTATTCTTTTGTTTACTTTACCTTATCCTGGAACAATTCAGTTGCTAGAGCTCAAACCCTTCTCATCTTAAAACAATGTCATTCTTGAATACACACCCTCCTCTAGCAACCATTTATTGCTTTCTTTTTAGGTAAAAGTCTTAAAACTTCTTGAAAGAAGACTTCACAGTTACTGTTGCTACTTCCTTACATCCTATTTATTCTTCCCCCAACTCCGTTCTGGCTTCTGATTCATTTCTAGCCACTATATTGAGAATGTACTATAAACTAAAGTGAGTTGAAACATTTGAAAAATGAGTAGGATGATGAAATGCATGACAAGTAGCAACAGAAAAAGCATTGGGCACATTCAGTCTGAAGAAAAAAGGACTCTGAATGCACATGATACCCATCTTCAAAGTCTGTGTTTTATGTTACCCCAACAGATGAAACTTGATGGGTGAATGAAATGCATAAAGAGAGGTGTCTTAGATCAATGGAAACTTCTTTCTAGCAATCAAAATTGCCTAAGGGTAAATGGATTGATTGCCTTGGGAAAAAATATCAGATTTTTGACTAGAACACAAAAAGCATAGACTTGAGTCAAGTATAGACTTGACCTTGGTTACATTCTGAGTCTTTGGCTAGAAACATCTTGTTAGGAGACTTCTGGCTAAGCAGCACATGAGGTCAATAATATCACTATTCTTCGCACCCTTTGTCAAGTTGCACCTCAGCCCCAGATGGGAGGCCCTTTAGTCACTTGTTTTAAGTGTGCTCTATTATCCTCTCATCTCCACAATTTTGGTGTTTCTATCACTCTCCTAATTGTCCTCCCACCACTACTGTTTGGCCAACACTTTCCCCTGTGTTCTCCAGGAACCATGACCCATATTAACAAATTACCCTATAGCATTGTCCTCTTCACTCAGTGTCCAATTTGCCTTCTGGTCTTTTTAAAAATCTGACGTTATCTTGAAGCAAGTTTGTCACGTGTTTCACTCACCAGTGTCAGTGGCCCATTCTCTCATACCCTTGTACCACAGGGCCAAGACTCAGGTTCACCTTCTTAATCTTCAGGGCACTTTCCAAACACGTACTCTTTAACTTTCCAGAAACTGCTTCTTTGAGAGTGCTGTCATCCAACTATATAGCTGTTTCTGCCTTTTGGGAATCTCCTCCACATTTTCTGAATATACACTATTCAGCCATAAAGACTATTTCAGTTTGCCAGAGTGATTTTAATACATACCTTGCTGAGTAGTCCAACTGGTAGCCCTTCAGTTCCTTGCTCTTCTTAGTCCCAGCTTCTTTCACCTCTGCTGCATTTCAGAAGCATATTTCCAAGATTATGTTCTAGATATTTCTCACACCTATCATTGAGCTGACTTGTACCAAAAACATATTTGGTTAATACATCACTCTTCTTTAGTTCCTTACTCAGATTCACTGTAGAAACTTAAACATTAACATCTCAGTGTCTGATTCAAATCTGCTATGCTTTTCTCTTATTCCTTTTACTCTCTTCCCTTTATGCTTCTTCTGAACAATTTCTATCTCCAATCTGACCTTTACCTTCTTCTCTATGTAGTTTGGACTCCGTGGCCCATCTTTTCGGTGACTTAGTTGTTATTACTCTATTTGATTTTTAAAATTATTCTCTTGTTTATTTTACTTTATCCTGGAACAATTCAGTCACTAGAGCTCAAACCTTTCTCATCTTAAAACAATGTCATTCTTGAATATACACCCTCCTCTAGCTACCATTTATTGCTTCCTTGTTAGGTAAAAGTCTTAAAACTTCTTGAAAGAAGACTTCACAGTTACTGTTTCTATTTCCTTACATCCTATTTATTCTTCCCCCAACTCCATTCTGGCTTCGATTCCAACACTTCACTGAATCTACTTTCACTAATAACTTCATTGCCCTCAATATTACCAGGCCCAATGACACATTTGTTGTGCTTATCTTGCTTCATCTCTATGGCAGTTGTAACTGTTGAATATTCATCCTCTCCTGAAACCCTAGTTCTTCCTGGCTTCTGTGACCCCTCTCTCCTGACCCTTCTCTCCTAGAATTCCTCCTTTCTCTCTGATTTTTCTGTACTATCTTCTTCCTGTGTGCTTGTTTCTCCACAATATTGTACTTTATATTGTCAATTAAATTATCTTCCTATATATGCTCTCTTTACACACACACACACACACACACACACACACACACACTCCCTAAAGGATCTTTTCTAAACTCAAAACTTCAACTATCACACATGCACTGATGACTCTCAATTTTTAGGCCAGAAATATTCTGAACACTTTTGTTTTATAGCAAACTGACTTGTAGATAACTCTACACATCAAAATCTCATGCAACTGCCTAAACTTCATCTCTCCTAGTTCATTTTGTGTTGCAATGAAGGAATATCTGAGGTTGGGTAATTTATAAAGAAAAGAGGTTTATTTAGCTGATGGTTCTGCAGGCTGTACAAGAAGCATGGTGCTGGCATCTGCTAGGCTTCTGGTGAGGGCTTTCATGCAGTGTCAAAACATGGCAAAGAAGGGCAAAGGGGAAATAGGCAAATGTGAAGGAAGGGAAACCTGAGGGATATCCTGGCTTTTTTAATAACATAAAATCCATTCCCACAACAACGAATCTACTCTCAAGCAAGCAAGAAAAGCTCCAAGCCTTGCATGAGGAATTCACCTCCATAGCCCAAACACTTCCCACAGGCCCCACCTCCCTACACCACCACACTGGGGATCAAATTTAAACAGGAGCCTTGGTGTGGACAAACAAACAGTATCCAAACTATCTTTTAGCCATCATCATTCATCCATCATCTTTCTACTGAAACCTTCTTCTCTTCCTTTACTGCCCATCTCAGGGTATGGCACCATGTTGTCCTTGCCAGAAATGTTGAGAGCCATTTTGTATTTCCTTTCCCCGCCCCCCACCACCCCCAACATCTACTCAATCACCAAAGTGTTCTTTCACTTATTCAAAAAAATTTAAAAACATGTTATGTACTACTACAGAAGAAAGATTCATATGGAGGAAATTATACAAGAATGTAGATGCAATATTATGAAAATGCGTAACGTATTATCTTAGCACAGTCTGATTGAGTAAACCTGCCTAATGCCTCCAAGCACATCTTCTCTTCTTTCCTTTTTCATAATCCTGCCTGTTTTTCTTCTACTTTGTTGAAGTAGCCTCTTGTTCTATACAATCTGGACCCTTTAATCTACCTTCCTCAGAGTTGTCAGAGTGACCTTTCTAAAATGCCATTTTGATCATGTCACTAGCTGACTTTCAAACCTTAAATGGGTCTCAAGGCTGTCATGCTATAGTTCACAGTTCATAGCTTAACATCCAAAGCCCTTCACACTGAGACTCCAGGCTTTTTTCTAAGCTTATCTCAGACCCTGTTTCACTTGTTTTTATTACTTCTGTATAGGATGCCTGTATTAGTGCATTCTTACGCTGCTATGAAGAAATACCTGAGACTGGGTAATTTATAAAGGAAAGAGGTTTAGTTGACTCACAGTTCCCCCGGGGTGGGGAGGCCTCAGGAAACTTACAATCATGGCAGAAGGCAAAGGAGAAGCAGGAATCTTCTTCACAGGGCAGCAGAACAGAGTGAGTGCAAGCAGGGGAAATGCCAGATGCTTATAAGATCATCAGATCTGGTGAGACTCACTCACTATCAGGAGAACAGCATAGGGGAAACTGTCCCCCTGATCCAATTACCTCCACCCTTGGTCCGGCACTTGACAGATGGGGATTATGGGGATTACAATTCGAGATGAGATTTTGGATGGGGACACAGCCAAACCATATCATTGCCTTTGTCCTGCAATGTGTGAGGTTGTCTCATACTTCTAGACTTTCTTTCTTATGATTACCTTCTCATAGAATACGCCTTCAGTCATTATGTTCATCTAGCTAATTTCCAGGAAGTCTTTCCTGATAACCAACTGCCTCAAGTCTTTCTGAGACATCCTTTCTTTACTCTCATATATCCTTCCATATTACCACTATCATGGCAGTTATTATTCACCAAGCATTTATTGAGCACCATTTAGTATACTTTAACTTACCTGAACTTTTTCCTACCACACTATGAGCTCTTTGAGAGGACAGAGTATATTCCATTTTAGGTTAAAGTCCCAGAAGCTATATAAGGCTTGATATACAGATAACATACAATAAATATATGTTGAGTGGGTGAGCTCCTATCAAAGAGTTACTGAAAGTAGTATGCCATATACTGGAACTTAGTAGAATGCCCCATAGCCTAGTCACTAGGACCTCTGGTTCTAGAGCCAGGCTATTTACATGAATGATAGATTCAGCATTTATTAGCTCTGTATCCTTGTGTGTTTACCTAACCTCTTTAGAGCTCCATTTCTGTAAAATGGAGATAATACTAATCTCTATCTTATAGAATTGTTAGAAGATTACATGAATTGATACATGTAATCACTTTGAACAGGATCTTCTCATAGTAATAATTTAATAAAGATCACTATCGTTGTAACCAGAGACCCAACATCCACAGAATGACCGCTTCATTGTTGCACATTAAGTTTTGCAGCAGACATCTTGTTGATCTAGTTCATCTTCAATATTCCTGCAAACTCTGAGGCTGTATGTATTTATAATAATCAAGTCATGCATTTCATTTGTATTTCAGTAATTTGGGTTATTATAAGCACTCCCAGGTTCATTGCAGCACTATTCAAAATAACCAATTTATAAAATCGACTGAAGTGTCTATCAACAGATGAATGGATAAAGGAAACCTGGCACATATACACAGTAGAGTATATTCAGCCATAAAAAGGAGGAACTCTTGTCATTTGTAAAATTTGGATGAACATGGAGGGCATTATTCTGAATGAAATAGCAAGGCACAGAAAGTCAAATACTACATGTTCACATTCATGAATTGAATCTGAAACAATTGAACTCATAAAAGCAGAGAGTAGAATAGTGGTTACAGAGGCTGAGGGATAGAGGGGATGGGGACACGAATGGCAAAGGAAACAACACCTTAGTTAGGAGAATGAGGGGGTTTTTTTAGATCTGTCACACAGTATGATGAGTATAGTTAATAATGGCATATTGTATATTTCAAAATCAGAGAGTAAATTTCAAATACTCACCACAGAATATGTGTTTGAGGTAATACATATGTTAATTGGTTTGATTTAATTATTCTATTAGGTTTATGAAAGGAAAATATCTTGAGCCCCAAAATCACTAAGCAAAAGGGAAAATTCTAGCTAGGAACTGCTCAGGGCAAATCTGCCTCCCATTCTCTTCAATGTCATCCCTCTGCTCACTGAGATAGATGCATATTCTGATTGCCTCCTTTGGAAAGGCTTATGCTTATCAGAAACTCAAAAGCAGGCAACCATTTGTCTTTCACCTGCCTGTGACCTGGAAGCCCACTCCCTACTTCGAGTTGTCCCCACCTTTCTGGAAGGAACCAACATACCTCTTACATATATTGATGGACGTCTCATATCTCCCTAAAATGTATAAAACCAAACTGTGCTCCAACCACCTTGGGCACATGTTGTCAGGACTTTCTGAGGCTGTGACACCGGCGCGCACCCTTAACTTTGGCAAATAAACTTCCTAAAATGATTGAGACTTTTCTCATCATTTTTCTCAATTGACGGATTAGTGCAAAAGTTATTGTGGTTTCTGTCATTATTTTTAATGGCAAAATCTACAATTGTTCTTGCACCAACCCAATACATTGTATTCATATCATCACATCGTTTTGTACTTCACAAATATATACTATTATAACTTGCCAATTTAATATAAAAAATAAATTTAAAAAAAGCATATAGCCTCAGTTGTAAAGTATACTAAACTGTTCTTGGTGGAACTGTGGCAAGATTGAGAGTAAGCTTGATCTGCTATGTGCCAAAGGTACGGCCTAGGCAGACCTCATTTCTTTCTTCCTTTCTCATTCTCCAGGAAAATTATAAATTAGTTTCTTTCAAAGCTCAAAGGCATGGGGAGAACTCAGGTATGATTTAGGTAGGTCTCCATAACCTAGGTCTGACCTTAAGAGCAGGAAGAGTCTTGAGACAGTGTTATAATTTGATGCGTGATGTGCAGTCAAATAAGCATTCCTACATTTTTAGTGGTAGAGCTAGAAATCAAGACCAGACTCAGTCCAATCCAAGAAACATTTATTGAGAATTTGACACATAGCCCTCGACTGTAAGATGTAAAGTCAATGTGGTATAGTCCAAGCTCCTGGGGGACTCTAAAGAGAGAAAAGGATAGACAATGAAACCATTATGATACTGTAGGAAGTGAGTTCTAACACAGATGACAAAGACTAACAGAATTTACTATTGTGGGACAGAGGAATGAACTTAAATCATGCATTCAGGGAAACAAAATAGTATATAATTGGAACAAAGAATGATTCGTAGATGCTTGCCAAGCATGAAAGAATTAGAGCAAGTGGAACAATGAAATAAAAGCACAGAGGCATACTATATGCGGTTCAATGAGTATGGCGGCATTCGAGAATACATTTTGAATGGCAAAGAAATAGGACATAAGGCCAGAAGAAGAGGGTTTTACATCTTATATTAATGTATTCTGGTCAGCACACCAGTGAAAAATTGGTATGACAACCAGGAACCAGGGCAAGCCTATCATATTAGATGTTCTTGATCATGGTCAGAAAGATTTGACCACCGTTCACAGATCACGTTTGCTTTGCTAAAACGTCTCCAAGTGAATCAAATTCACCAACGTTATTTACATGGCCCCCTAGTATGCCGCACTTAACTTGAAAGTTTTTTTATAATAATGATTTCTGACTTCTATTTCGAAGATTTAAATATTCTGCATTTGGAGACTCATATTTATTATATTAGGATAATATAGTCTATGATATGTGCTGAGGAATTGATAAATCTAAAGGATATCAATTTTTAGGTTACTTATGGTTAAAGAATTAAACATCTGAACAATAATTTTTTCCTTTGTTTTCTGAACTAATAGTTATCTGATAGTAGGCAGTAAGCATATATGAGAACAAATTGGCTAAAAGACTTGGTAACTGAATCATCTTCATTGCCACTTTGCCACTGGTTCTCATTAAACTTCTCTTCCATTCTCTGTTGCACAGCATTTCTACTCATAGGAAGCTAACCTACTTATCAGTCCCTACCTCTGACTTGCTTGTTTCCACCTTTGTACCTCCTTACCCTTCCTGGATAGCTTTTCTCCCACCTTTATACTGGATGGGAATCTCTTATCTGCTAATGCTCCAAAAAAGTCTTTTCCAGATCACCTCTGGGCTCTGCTTACTGACGACTAAGGATCTGCATCCATCAACTGTGAGTTTACTCTCAGATTCTTTCCTACGCACTTTCTGCTTTTCTCTGTATTTCTGGGAATATTTGTCAGATTCCCTTGACCTCTGATTTCGCTGATTTCGAAGTCAAGCCAATGCAAGACATTAGTGGAAGATTGGAAGGTGAGATGAGGGGAGAATGTAGGGTGTCCCTCCTCATCTTTCTCCATCCTGTGGCATCTCTGGCAGCAGCAGGGGGTCATATCTCTACTGTGGAATCAGCTCCATGAACCTGACCTCTGTGCTTTCTGTTCTCACTGGACAGTCCTGGCCTCTGGTTCTCCCAGCTTTCTATGGCTGATGCTCTCTGAATTGACTCACTGTCTTCAAGGCTTTTCCTTTGTCTGGGTTACCAAAACTCTGAATAATATAATGTATTTTTATTTTTATTATTTTTTATTTTATTTTTTATTTATTTATTTTTTAGACGTAGTTTCACTCTTGTTGCCCAGGCTGGAGTACAATGGTGTGATCTTGGCTCATCGCAACCTCCCACTCTCGGGTTCAAGTGATTCTCCTGCCTCAGCCTCCCGAGTAGCTGGGATTACAGGCATGCACCACCACGCACTGCTAATTTTTGTATTTTTAGTAGAGACGGGGTTTCACCGTGTTGGCCGGGCAGGCTGGTCTCGAACTCCTGGCCTCAGGTGATCCACCTGTCTTGGTCTCCCAAAGTGCTGAGATTACAGGTGTGAGCCACCACACCTGGCCTTAATATATTTTTAAATATTTGTAGTATGTGTATTCTATATTGACTGCAAGTTTCTTTATAAATCTTTCCTTTGAATAAGTGGACACATTTTATTATCCCTACTCAGGTTTTTAGTCACTTAAAGAAGGAAATGCTTATTTGTAAATTCATTACTTAGGCCCTTTCCTAAACAAAACCTAGCCTAGTGTTCTTTCTGAATGTAGTTGGTTTTAAATTTAAAAATGACTAATGTTCATGTCCCCTTTATCTTTGATTTAGTTAAGATTTAGTTACTTTCTAAGATTTACTTTCCTTTACCACATTAGTCATCTATGTTGAACATAGCACCAGCAACAATAAACCACCTCAATTGTACCAAGGAAACCTAAAACTTTCAGCCTATTGACTGATAATGAGTACAACTTGAATAGAAATGGGGCAGGAAATACAATCGATAATACTATAAAGTACATGAATATTCATGTGTCAGAACCATCTAGAAGATATTTTTGCTGTTATTCAGTTTATAGAATTTTGTTTTCAGATTTATTAATTCATTCAATAAAGGTTTTGGGGTTTTCAGTAAATACTTGATAAATGCCAAGCACTGTTTCTGTTGGTACTAGGGATATATAGCAAAGTATAAAAAAGGCAAAAATCTTTGCCTTTCAATGTGTTCTTTATATATTCCTTTATCTATATAGAGGTAAAATAAATCAGTAAGAAACAAGACGAGTTCAATAAAACATAAGCCTAGGATTTAAACTGGCAATTTGCAGAAGAACATTAACAATAACCACGTGGGGAAAAATCATCTTTTAGTAGTGAATGCAGATTTTTTTAAATAAGATATGTTTCCACTTTTAAATCAGAAAAATTTAATTATATGTATAATTTAAGGGGCTCCTGAAGCTTGTGACTTGCAGGCAGTTTGTTACTGGAGCCTGTACTCTTAATATCCCACCGCACTAAAATGCCTTTCTGTGAAAAGATGCAAGAATGTTCATTGAAACATCATCATAGCAAAAAAAAAAAAAAAAAAAAAAGGCAGGGGAGAAATTATAGAAATGTTCAGAAACAGCAGATGGTTTAAGCAAACTATGACAATGCAGCAGAACACTATGCTGCTTTTAAATTATTATTTATTGTAGTTATTGACAGGATATATTGTTACTTTTTAAAAGTGTGCTCAAAAATATGCATTCAGCAGGATTCCATTATGAGGAGAATAAGATTTTAATTGTTTCTTTTGTTTGTTTATCTGTTTTTACTTATATTTTCCACAATGAAAGTAACTTGGTTTAATAATAATTATATATTGTTACATACTTGCAACAGATCGGCCATGTGTGGCTCTTAAAATCAAGTTTCTTTAGCTGAGATTGGGTAATAATACTACCTTATTCAGAAGTCTGTCTTATTAAGGCTTTTTGACTGGGTGTGTTACATTTTTAACATGAATCAATTTAACATAATTATCTTATATATATTTTAAAGGGCCTGGAAGACAAGTACCTTTCTAAGCATACCTATATAGTTTGATTGCAAAAATTCTTAAAATAGCTTTAACCCATTAAAACCTTAAGAGGATTACACAAGCTAAATTAGTGCCTGGACTGCAAAAAGCCATAATGAACTTAATATTATTGCTTTCCCAAATATAGACCAATTCTTAATAGACTATTTTACAATGGGAAGTGCCTTTAGGGGTCAGTATAACAAAATTAAGATCAGTTTATATAGCCTTACAAAAGGTCTGGTGGCAGCATAAAAACGTCCAGTGTAATTATTTGTGAGTTCGTTAGCTCACACATCATTTTCCTTCCCAGGCTTGGTTCATAATGAAGTGGGCTGACATATCTCTGGCCTTTCCTTCAGAAACTGCATTTGTGTTGTGCTGTTTCTCTAATAGAAAAGGCTACTTAAATTTATCTTAGTCAAAGTCAAACTTAAAGTTGTTGGAACTGAGATGTGAGACTGGTTGGTCAATTGTCTTCTGGTATTTAATCTGAAACTAGCTACGGAGGTAACTTTTTTCTTTTTTTTTTTTTTTTCTTTTTTTTTTGACAGAGTCTCACTCTGTTGTCCAGGCAAGAATGCAGTAGCAAGATTATGGCTCACTGCAGCCTTGACCTCCTGGGCTCAAGTGATCCTCCCACCTCGGCCTCCCGAGTAGCTGAGACTATAGACATGTGCCACGCCACCATGCCTGGCTAATTTTTTTTTTTTTACTTTTTGTAGAGATAGGGTTTCACCATGTTGCCCAGACTGGTCTCAAACTCCTGGACTAAAGTGATCCACCCACCTCGGCCTCCCAAAGTGCTGAGATTACAAGTACCAGCCATGGCAGCCAGCCAATGAGATACATTTTAAAAGAGCCATAATGTGCTAAAACCCACTGGGCATGAGACCCCCCAGTGACTTTCTCTCCTTTATAATCTTCTTTCCACAGTCCAGATTTAGACCCCTGCTGCTCAATGGGTAGTCCGTTTGCTGGATTGTCTCTTTGCATCTTCAGAAGCCTGATTACTGGTAGGTCTAGCATCCTCCGTATCTTCTCTCTCAATTCAAGGCTGGATTAAGCAGATGCTATTGGTGTCACATAGCTTAGCCTTCTTTAGTCTAGTGCAGTGGTTGGCTGAACAATTTTAGGCATCTGAGAGCATGCGCATAGCATTGAAAGGGCAGATTTGGTAAGCAGGTCCTGTAGCGGTATACTTTAGTTGGTTTTTCTACAGTAATTTTCATGGGCCGGAGAAAGTGAACTCCTTCTTCAGTGCTTTGTTTAAAACAAAACCCAAAAACTATATTACAACACAGCAAAATGACTTCGTATCAATAAACATAATGCTTTCAATTTAATAGAAAAATACTTTTGAACATGCATTTTATATGCTGAGTTATTTCATATTTGTAGGCAAAAAAATTTGAGATTGTGTGAGTGGTTCCATAATTCATTTTCATAGCAGTGCTCCCCATAATTTGGAATTGCTTTCCAGCTAAGAGAAAACTTGCTCAAAGAAGCCTGAAAGAATGTTTGTTCCTACAGTGGTGTAAAAAAGACCTATGTCCTCAATACTCTGGGTTTTCTACTCTGGTTTTTGTAGAAACTACTGCAAAAGTTGAATTATGTGAAGGTCTAACGATGTGTTGAGGTTGTTGATTAGAGTTGAGTTTAGCTTTAAATATTAAACACATTTTCCGCTTACCCTCCAAGTGAAGAACTTCCAGAGTCTTGAGATTTGGATGTTAATATGCTTGAGAAAAAGAAACAATTACTTTCAAAAATGACCTTCCTAACAATTTCTGACCAAATTTCTTATCCCTTCTACAGCTTCTATGTTGATTACTTTGTTTTCCAAATCTAAGGGAAAAAATAGATTAACACGAATAAATGAATTTATCTTTATTAGTGTACTGTTAGCCTACCAGTGAGAACACTGGTCCCATTATTAATGTGTGTATTTAGAGGGAAGTTTTTTTTTTGTTTTTGGTTGTTTTTACTTGACAAACTCTATATCAAAACGGTGAAAGTTACGCTTAGCTTTCAGTGCTAAAACAAATGTAGCTCGGTAGGGAAAAAGCATAGATTTTAAAGTAGTCACCAAAACCCAGGATGTGGAATGTGAACAATCCCTAAATTTCATCTTTGGCTTTTTCTTATGTGTCAGTTCATGGGTGAAGGGTACATGATACATAAATAGTCTGTGCTGAGTGAAGCAGCTAATTAACATACCAATAGTATCCCACTTAATATTAGTCAATGGAATAGCTTCCCAAAGGAAGACTTGGACTGTACTTGAAGTTATTACTTGAGTATAGGCTATAGGGAATATACCTTCATCAACAGAGTGAAGGGGCAGAGATGCCTAAGAAAAATAAAGATAGATTAACTACCTCAAGGTTTTTGTTACAGTTTTTATTTTTCTGATGCTGTGAAAATAAAATTTAAATCATACATAATTTTATATTTTTATACTATTATTGTTTTATAGTATTACCTAATTTTTATTTAATGAAATACATGAGGCAGATAACCTGTGGGAGAAATTTGTTTAGGTCTGGCAGCTTAATCGGTTTGACTGTTTTGAGATATTCAAAATGAGATGTGTACATAAAATTTGACTGCATATGTAATTATTGTAAATAATGTTTTATCAGATTTGTTATTAATGATTCCCTTAAGATTTAAAGGTTCAACCACTGTATTATTCCTCTACCATTATGGTGTGTCCCATATAAATTACTTAATTCTAGGCATATATTTCTATTTCTTAGAAGCTTTATAGAAGTCCCATAGTTAAAACAATCCATATTGGAATGTTAGTGGTAAACCTCAGTTGCATAAATAATTGTGATCTTGTATAATGAATAATTTAGTCATACTTTAAAAATAATTCATCAGGAACAACATGTGAGTAGGAAACACAATGAACTGCTAGCCTATGAATGCTATCCAGATGCTACTATGTGCAGATTGTTGCAGTTTATTACATCACTTTGTTAACTACACCTCCTTGCCCTTCTAGGCTCCATCCAAAACCAACGGTTGAAGGAAATGATCGTATTATCATCATCACACTCAAGTTTAAATAGCTTACATTTGAATAAATATAGTTAAGTCAGTGGTCAGTCTTCAGCAACTAAATCTAGAACCTGGGCACAGTGCCAAAGTTGTAGCCAATTCCCAGGCTGCAAGTTAGTCTAATATAAACCAGCAACACTTTTGAGTTTATCTATCTGCACTCTTCTAGTCTGAGGTCTAACTTAATGGTCCTCAACGCGGGGGAGATTACATTTAGCAGTGCCTGGAAACGTTTTTGGCTAGTGCACCGGGTGAGAGAGGAGCTAGGGAATAAAGCCAGAGAGGCTGCCATACATCCTACAATGCCCATGACAGCCTCCCACAGCAAACATTTTCTGACCCAAAATGGCAGTCATACCTAGGATGAGCAAGCCTGGAAGTAACTCAAAGGCCCCCAACCTTTTATTGAAGAAAAATGAAATCTTGAATGATTGTAGGGTTGTATGCACTTCTTTTAAGCTATGAGAAAATCTTGTAAGAGAATCAAAGTTCAGCAGAAAGCTTTGCAATTCTAGATCAGAGATGCATAAACTCAGGCTAAGAGAGACCTAACAGGCGGTATAAATGACTTAAGCAGTTGGGGTGGTATTGCCACATTCTGGTCATCTTAAGGGAGCAGCTACTATCCAGCTTTAGGAATTTGTAGCCAGGCAGGAAAAAAAGCCTACTGATATCAGAGCTGCTCATTTTTTAAAATAATCCAGAAATCTATATTTTTATGTGAAAATCCCCTGCATTTTAAGTATTTCTAACTAATTCTATTTTAATCACTAGGAATGCCAAACAAAATGCACCTAGGGATCAAGTTTAGTTTTTCTGGCCACTAGTTTTTTTAACCTCTGTTCCCAGTTCTGACTGCCATGGGACTATTTGTTCATTCATCTCATTCACCTAACAGACACTAATTGAATACCTATTATGTTGATAGTGTGGAGGATAACTAGGATTATGCAGGCGCTCATAGAATTCTTGGTTTTTCTGAAATGGAGAGTTTAGTCTTCACTGTGTGTCTTTCACTGAGGATCAAACTAACTCTTTATGATTCTAAGTAATGTGTTTTTAATTGATTGATTGACTGATTGATTAATCTCTTTCCATTCCCTTAGAAGCTTTTCCTTTTAAAGTGGGAACATATACTTGAGTATCTCATTTCTCAATTGATATTTAGCAACTCATAGCAACCCAGGGATAGTGTTTGCAAATTAAAAGTACTACATTTAACAGAGATTTTCTACTCAACAATTCATATTCTTAGTTCCTTTTTCTTTCCCTTTTCTTCAACCCTTATCCTTAACTTATGTCCACTTCCATTTACCAACACTAAATTAATGATTAAAGGATTTAGGAAACTAAACATTTTAAAAGTCCATTAAAGAGGACTTTTAAACAGAATTTGATGGAATGAGAATTTTGAAATTAAAACTATTGTCTTTTGCATAAGCCCTGCTATCCTGACTTATATGTGGTAGACCTTGTTTAGAAACTCATGCCTAATAACTTGTTTAATTCTTGCAACAATCCTGGGAGATTATCTTAATTTTGTAGATGAGGAAACTGTGTCAAAGATAAGTTAAAGAACTTGACAAGTATCACACAGCTGGTAAATGTTGGCAATTTGTGGGCAAAACCCTTGCTCTTAATCACTATGCCATGAAGTACAACAGAATCAATATGTTGGCTTAAAGTTATGGTGGTGGGAGTAAGAATTAAAGAAAAAGTAAATTTTTCTGTACTTCAGTCTCCCCAAGTCTCTATAGAGTTTGATTTTGCTCTTTCTCCAGGCTCTAACACACACACACACACACACCATTTCACATGGAGTCAGACACCAGATCTTAAAAAAGTATATATTTTGGAAGACCACAGCCACAGTCCTGAGTCTGTGAATAAAGGAGCTACATGGCTCCTCTCTTCCAGGGTGTATTAACATTGGCTCTCCACCCTCACACTGTGATGGCAAGAATTAGGTTAAGCAGTTTTTGTCTTCCACACTCTCTTCTAAGCAATTAACCCAATTTATACACAATTTTAACTATGGAATCTAACGTAATCATCAATAGCATTTGTTATTTAGTTCAAATCCAGATTACTGAATCTTTTATTGGCAAATTTTAACAATTAAATTGCTCTACTTCCAAGCTTCATTTTTAGAAAATAAAAATATAAATTTAAAAAAATAGGTTAAGAGTAAGATCCTTGTACATGATTTACTTTCACATAATTTAGAAAAATCACACCTAAATGTACAATACATTCTATTAGTATAATAGAAACATTTATTTGTGAATCGGAATTTATTCTCAGGCAATTCAAGGAAATGATTTTCCTTTAAAAAAAGAAACCTTTTTGTTTGTTTGTTTTTACCGTAAACGGACTCATTAGTCATCTGCAGTGTTAAGGAACTAATAATTGTTTTTTATGCTTTTCAAGCCTGTTAATTTAGTAAACCTATAATTGAAAAGTGAAATTTCACAATAAAATAATATAACTCCGTCCATGTTGCTATGGGAAAGTAAAGGGTTTCCTCCTACTTTAGTTTATTAATTTTCAAATAATGCTTAAGGGCTTGTTATGATAGTTCTTTACAAGGTATTAAATATATAGTTATCCAGACTGTCTGGGTTGAAAACTAATTACCATTAGAAACTGAAACACTTAGGCTTGTTATTTCTGCAAGTCAAACAACTCCAAATACAATTTTCATTTTAAATCCAACGTGCAATGATCCGCAGCTATCCTCATAAGAAAAACCATAATCTAAAATATCTCTCTTTCCTATTATTGTTTGTAAACAAGCCAACCAGAACTTAAAATGTGGCATTAAAATGAAAGTTGAGACAGGAAGTGAAAGCAGTAATCTATAAGAACAGAAGATATTTTAAATGGAGCTGTGCAAATAATTTAAAAATTATTTGAATGCAACATTGCAGAAAAGGAAGACAGGAGTAAAATACATTATCAGAAGGAAAATATCCAACAGTATACAGACTAGAAAGTATGTTCAAGACTAAGTGAATAGGGCTTTCTATACTTTTCATTGGTACTGCTTACTTTAAACCCTTTTGCAGTGATATTTTTGAGGGAGCCATATTTTTAAAAGTAGTAAGAATAGGAAAGAGAAGTTTTACTATTCAAAAGCAAAATGGAAGCATAAGAACACAAGAAATCTCACATTTTAACTTATACTTTTAAATGATCAAATCATATTAGAGTTTTAATATTATTTCTAGACAGGATATTTATAAAGAAAAAGAGAATGTCATTGCCATTGAATAATTCCAAGGCTTTGAAATTTTAAAAAAGTTTGAAAGATATAACAGACACAAAAGCACTGCAAATGCATGGTAAAATAGTGTTAATATTTCTCGATGTTTATTGAATGAATTAGGTGTCTATCAGGACGCATGACCTGTGTTAAATGAACGTGAGAAAACTATAAAGTTTGTGTTCGTGGGTTTGAGTAGGGTTATGGAGAGTTCAAAGGGGGAAAAAGATCGTTTTGAGAAGTCAAAATCTTTGGTTTAATGCCTGCAAAAACTGGCCGTGCTGCTTCAGTAACTTGAAAAGACAGTGACAGTTGATGTATATTGTGTAATACCACACACAACTGCATGTGCACTGACTTTACCAGTCAAAAGCAATCTCATGAAATGAAAAATTGTTTAAAAGTTTACATTGGATTATATTTTATACAATTGATATGTTCTTGAAAAGTTATGGGCAAACATAATTATTAGTCAATGGAAACATTTTTCAATGTTTTAAAACATTTTAAAATAAATTCCGAGGTCTATCTTTCTGTAAAAGTTATGTATCTCATCTTAATATTTATTCTATATTTTGTAAACTAGTTCATACTGAGACACACTTTCTGTTAATGAAGTTTTACTTGTCAAAAAGTCAATTCCTTTAGGACCAACTACAATCTGTCTTTGTTTTTGTTAATTTATTTCCATATTTTAACATTTTCTTAACTTTAGAATATCACTCCATGATGGCAACTATTAGTGTATAGAAAATAAAATGAGAAGAATAAGAAATGTGGCTGGGATGGTTGAATGTGGAATCATTAGCTTGGCAACTTCTTGACATTGTTGACATAAAGAGGTGGAATGTGTGGGAGAGACTGTTTGCCTTCCACCAATAAAGTTTGTCTCTTTTTCATTCCCAACTTTTCATAATACTTAGAAAATTGACACTGCTTAAAATACATGAAATATGAACCTCTGACCTTTTTCAATTTTGTTCCATTTTGATAACAGTAACAAAAACCACAATAATGAATAATAATAACATTAACATTTATTGAGCAATTACTATGTCACTATTTTAAACCAAACATATCCCTTCATTCTGACTCTGTCTTGATTCATTTTCCTCTACAAGAGCTCTACCATTTTGCACACAATAGAAATTTTATTCATTTCTTGTCTTTCTCTTCCCACCAAAATGTAATTCCAAGAATACCCCTAAGGAGATACTGCAGTAATCACCCTAGAAACTACCACTTCTATTTCTTTTTATGTGAGATAACTCATTTCCTGCAATGTTTTAGTAGAAACATTTTTGTTTCCTACAGACCAACAAAAGCAGGGGAGGGTCTGATAAGACCCTGAAAGAGGAGTAACTGTGGAATACAAGAATAACAGAAAGACAGCAATGTGGTTAAATTTTAGAGAGCGAGCTATTGGAAGAGGCAGGAAAGGCCAGAACACACTGCCTTTGATGTCACAGCAGGATGGAAAGGCTGTAGAAAATGAGAAGCCATCAAGGGTTTTAAGCATGAGAGGTATACGGTCTGTTTCATCTTTTAAACAAATCTTTCTGGCTACTTGGAGACTAATAGACTTGGATTAGATTGTGGGGGCAAAATAGACTCCTAGAGACAAGTTAAGAGAACTTTACAGTAAACCAGACAGGAGGTAATGGTGGTGGCAGCAGAAAAGGAACAGTACTCATACTGAAAATATACATAATGGTGGTAGAAACAACATGATTTTCCAATATATCACGCTAAAATAAGCTCCAGGAAGACAGAACTTTTATCTTTCCTGTCCATTGTGGATTTCTGGAATGTACATAAGGGCCTGGCACATAATAGAAGTTCAATAGCTATTTGTAAATCGAAGGAGTAAATAAATGAATGCAAGAGCGGTGGCAGAAAAAGACATTTTTGCTTTAGGATAAGGAAATTAAAATACTGTTTTCCAATTCATGAAACTAGAATGGTGCACCAAATTTTTTGCCTTTTCTAATAGAAAATTGTGTAAAGTTTTCAGTTTTTTTAAATTAAGAGCTAACCAAGGCCGGGCACAGTGGCTCATGCCTGTAATCCCAGCACTTTGGGAGTCCGAGGCGGGTGGATCACAAGGTCACGAGATCGAGACTAGCCTGACCAACATGGTGAAACCCCGTCTCTACTAAAAATAGAAAAATTATCTGGGAGTGGTGGCACGTGCCTGTAATCCCAGCTACTCGGGAGGCTGAGGCAGGAGAATTGCTTGAACCTGGGAAGCGGAGATTGCAGTGAGCCTAGATCGCACCACTGCACTCCAGCCTGGTGACGGAGCAAGACTCCGTCTCAAAAAAAAAAAAAAAAAAGAGCTAACCAGTATTCTTGGATTATGTCCTTCTTGACTAACGTTCAATGTCCTTTGACCACATATGAAATGGTGGTGATGGTGTAATAGAATAGGTTGGTGTTCTGTTTTACTTTTTGTGGCTTTAGAGGGGAAAATTAAAAGATGGAAACCCAATGTTATGCCACAAATTTTATATATATATATGTGTATATATATATATATATGACACTTGAAGATAGTATATATGTGTGATATATATGTGTATAATATAGATATGCCGTATGATATATGTATAATATATCTATGAAGTATATTGATATATATGTATATCTATGAAGTATATATGATATATATGTATAATATATCTATGAAGTATTTATATATATAAATATATATATATAGAGAGAGAGAGAGAGTTTTACTTTACTGAAATCCCAATTTACTTTACAGGAATCCATTGTTTTAAAATGTCCCCTCTCTTCACATCCTAATTAAAACTGAAAATAGTAAAGTGCTCAGGAAATTCCTATACACATAGGGAGGGGTGTCGTTTGTGTGGGGGGGGTGTGTAACAGGTAACCACCTGTATTTAAATGAGCTCTGTTCTGTCCTTAGCAAGCAGGGGTAAGCATATGCTTCCTTAGGCACTGGAAAAAAATTAATCCTCCTTTTTATGGAGAAAGTATTGTAACTCTAACATTTATATTGATGAAAGATTATTTTTCATGAAAATAAGCTTTGTGGGTTTTTTTTATCTTTTAGGTATTGATTTTAATTCTCCTAATTTTGGCTAAGTTTAATTACTTTCCATAATAAAGTTCCTAACCATGAGACTGGGTTTCAAGTCACTACTGTAGTCACAGCAATGACCTCAATAATCAGAGTATCTCTCTTGTGGATATTTCTAAATAAAGCTGATGCAATTTTCTAGTCTAATTTATATAAAAGGAACTGATCTAGGCCAAATAATATTCTTATGTGTTTATACTGGGAGACAATGTGGAAACCATCTTAACATTCAAGAACAGTTCTTACTCTACAGATTATGAAATACCATTTATATTGTATTGAAAATTCATTACATATTTTCTTTCGCTATTGAGTTGCAAAGTGAGGTCATATAATGTGAAATGGATTGTTTTATGTAACCAAATAGGTGAATGCCTGTTGGATATCCTTACATGCAGATTATTCCTTTAGAATCAATTATATTCAAAAGTTTTATAGCATGCATTTTAAACCTTTATATGAATGTGAAGTACTTGCTACATAGACAGCTAAAATGGAAGTCATGGAATTCCCTTCACAGAACATGTAATTGTCTTGTTAAGGGTGAACCTGAGCCATTCCAATTTCTAACAGAAACATGCACACCCGTTGTAGAATAAAACATGTCAGTATTACTTGCCCCAGTCAGATTTGTTTCTTTCAGCCAAATATATTTATTTTCTCAACAGCATTGAAATCCATTAATTCATTTACATTCCAGATAGGAGCTTTAGTTGCCTGAATGGGTGACTACTGCTATTTGTAAATATCTAAAAAAAAAAACAACCCATGTCTATCTGATAATAGGCAAGTTGAAAAAGAAAACCTTTACATATGGCTATATTGTTATTAATTGTTTAAAATGTAATTCATCTGGTTTTCCTAAAAAATTAAGGCAATATGGTAGCATGTACTCTTTCTTGACCAAAATATATTGCCTCTTACGTATAAAGTGTAACACTCATGCAAGTTTGAAGATAAAATATTAGACTTTTCAAAAATCTAAATAATATAATGCAAAATCAGGCTCCTTTAAGCCTTCAAGTGAGTGATTGCTCCTTTGATGACTGTTAATTGTCAAAATTATATTTTTGCATTCTTAATTTTAAAATAAAATCTCATGATCCATATCTTCAAGAAGTAAACACTCTTGTAGGCAAAAGAGCAATGCTTAGATGCAACATACGTAGAATTAGATTGCTAGGGTTGGAGTCCTTGTTCTGCTATTGATAAGAATTATGGTAGTGATTTTGAGCAAGTAGCTTAATTTCTTTTTGCCCATGTTTTCTCATCTTTAGAATGGGAATATTAATAATACCTATCTGAAAGTGCCATAACACCTAAATGAGTTGATATTCGTAAAGTCATTGTTGAGTGCCCAATAAATTCCAAAAATGTTTGTGGTCTAATAAATAACATCCTTGCACCAAAATAAAACTAAATCACATAATAATAATAACTGTCATTTTCCACATCGAGTGTTCTGAAATGATGAGAATCTGCTGAAATATGGCAATGCAGTAAAAAGAGGAGTGAAAAACAAAACTAGACATGCTTCAAATTATCTGAAGTCTCTTCCCTACCATTAAAATCAGCATCAGGGACTTTACTGAAGTACTTCCATTACCATTAAGTCAAGAGACAGATACAACTTATGCAATATTGTTTTTCCGTGTTATGATTAAAACCATGATTTGCCTTGAGGTGTAATTGAAATCTATTTTACTGTTGGTATAAAATATTACTGACATCAAGAAATTAGGGGACACTGCCTTTCCTGTCTCTGCCCCAGGCACTGCAGCGCCCAAGATGTTGACATCCAAAAAGAACTGGGTTGCCATTTATGAACTCCTGTTGAAGGAGGGAGTGATGGTGGCCAAGAGCGATGTCTTTATACCTAAGTACCCAGAACTGGCAGACAAAAATGTGCCCAAGCTACATGTCTTGAAGGCCATCCAGTCTCTCAGGTGTCAAGGCTGCATGAAGAAACAGTTTTCCTGGAGACATTTCTACAGGCACCTTACCAACAAGAGTATCTAGTTTCTCTGTAATTAACTGCCCCCTGAGATAATGCTGCCCCACTGCGTCACAGTTGTCCTGAGATTGGCAGGCCTTGGTCTAAAGGTCTGGAGGGCCAGTGGCGAGACTCAGAAGAAGGGAAGCTGACAGAGACACCTACAGATGGAGTGGTGCCCCCCTGATGCCAACAAGAAAGCCAAGGCTGGGCATGGGTCAGCACCTGAATTCCAGATTTGGTCTTGGACATGATCAGCCACCTCAGTAAAGTTGGAGGAGATTATTTGTGTTGAATAACATGTAACCAGAAAAACTTAAAAAAAAAAAAAAAAAAGAAAGAAAGAAAAAAATTAAGGACCCTTTAACACTATTCTACAGAAAAAGCAAAAATATTCTTAAAAATAACTGTTTTTGACTAGCAGGACAGCCCCCTAAGACATGTGGGGACATGTGTATAATTAGAGGGGTATATGATACAGGTTTAAATAGTTAAAGGCTGTAAAGCAAGCTGACAAACCATTAAGTAAAATCTATCTTCCTATCTTGACAAATATCCTGCATAGTAACCTGGATGATCCAATACAAATATACAGTAATAGAATCCTCAGTTCCCTTAGAGGGTCATAGCTGATTGCCATCCCCAGGGCATCTTTCCCTCTTTGCCTGCTCTTCTTTTCCCACCTGGGCCAAGGTCATGAATTGCCTCGGCATGAACTTGGAAGCCCCAGCCCTCACATCCATACTCAGTCCTCACCTCCCTCAAACATGTGCCCTGTCATAACCTTTCAGACCTTAAGTGACCTATTCAGTCCTCAATGAGGCATTCCAGGAATAGGCATTTTCCAGCTTCGTAAAAGATGACTTGGGTTTTTTGAGTAAGAATTTATAGGCATGCACTTGCAGATGTTCCCACAGTACCAAGCATTTCTCTCTTTGAGTGGAGAGGTACGTGGGATCAAGGCAAGGCCCTCCCATGCCTGGCTGCACTGACAAACAGGGCTACAATCCAAGAAGATCATTTTCATAAGCCACACATGAAATCAGCCTCCTTACTTGGCAGTCACACCTGGCATGCAACAGGAAATTTAAGGACATAATAAATATTTTCTACTAAAATACACTGTTTATACTGAGTGACCTACTGCTTCTGGATTATTTAGAGCAACATGGTTTATTTAGAACAACGTGGGTCTGGCCCATTTTTCTTAGATCTTCCTTATTCCCACAAGCTTCACCTAAAACAGTGACCACATTGACATACTTATATAAGCTCAGTGTGGTCACTCATTCAGTGAGTCAACCATTCCATAAATATTTACAAAGCGTTCTATTCTGTGTCCGAAACAGAAACAGCACTGAGGATATAGTCTTCCAAAAATAGACACTATTTCTGCCTTCTCCAAATTTAGAATCTAAAAAAATTAATAGTACAAAGTTAATCATGATGCTGTGTGATAAGTAATACCTAGTGAGCTCTAAGAACACATAGATGGCTACCTTGAAAAACAAGGGAGGCTTTCCTGGGGGAAGTGATTTTGAGCTGAGACCTGAAGGAGAAGTAGGAATTAACCAAGCAAAGAGGTGGGGAAGATGTAGAACAGAGTAAAAGAAAACATGCAAGTTTAAGGAATTGGAGGCACGCACACACACACACAAACACACACACACACGGACATATGGTTACAGTTGGTAGAATTTGAGAAGAGAAACAAGCGATGATTATGGTGTGCAGAAGTCAGATCATGCAAGATCTTGAAAATCATATAAAGATTAGACTTGACTCTCATAGTAGTAGGGACCATTGAAAGGTTTTACACAGTAGAGACATGATCAGGTTATTGCCTTAAGAAACTCACTGTGACATCAGAGTAGATAATTTATTAGAAAGCCTGTGTCATGATCTAGGCAGCATATAATGGTGGTCTCACCCAAGGCTACGACAGGAGTTTTAGGAGGAAAAAAGAGCTTGAAGAAATTGGAAATTGAATCTTACTTTGCAAGCAGAACTTGCTAAGTGTGTGGAAGTGAGGGAACTGGAGAATGAGGAAGTCCTGGATTTCTGTCTTGGACACTTGAGTTGGTAATCTATTATTACTTAGAAGGGTTAGAAGAAGGTTCAGGTTGCAGAGGAGAGGAGGTAAGTGAGTTGATCCGTGTATTCTCAGGTATGCTGAGTTTAAGACAGTGGTGGGACATCTAAGTAGAGAGGTGTCTATGAGTCAGTGGAGACACATAGGAAAGACACTTAAGCTGTAGGAGTAGACTTAGGTAATGTCAGCATACAGAGAGTCAATGAAACCATAGGAAAGAACACAGAGCACCAGAGGGAATATGTGGGGTGAACATAGAAGTTGGAAAGCAGAAGTCTGAGCATAGACCAACAGAGAAAGAAGAAATTGTGGAATGGGAGATAAGCCAGAAAAGTACGTGAAAGACGGCGAAGGGAATACCAGAAGTGTTAAATGCAGCTAAGAAATGTTTAAAAATAAATTACAAAAAAGGAAACTTGAGCGTCTACAGTGCAACACTTTATATTCATTCAGACACACACTCATATGCACTAGTTTTTCCCACAGACTATACACACTTACAGTCATACCCACCCATACTTTACATATACACACACCCACATTTACAGACACCACACACAACTCCATAAACCTACAGGCAGGACGATACCACATATAGAAATTCTCATTCATTGAATTCAACCTCAGGTCTCTGATAGCATATTAACTATTAATTTAAAGACGTCTAGTGATTTTAAATGAGAAAGCTTTGGTTTATGGCTTAAACAAGAATATAGCTCAGTTCTCCATCTGTTAAGTGGGCACAATAATACTAGCATAGGGAAGTGTTGAGATTTAACTGATGTTTACACAGTGATTTAGGGGCCTAAGATGAAAGCTGCTATGCAATGCCATTACTCTTGGGATTGATGGTGGTGACTTACCTTAGCATTTGAGTATTGCAATATTCTAAACTACAATGTAATCCAGGATGATAAAATATATTATTAGATGACTTAGAAGTAGTAAGACTATGACTAAAATTTCCTGCTTGATGTTTACATTTCATTAACTTTTTGATGTCTACTCAGTTTTAGCCCTTATTTGTCATGCAGATTTCTTATTTTCTGCTTTGTCTTCACTTCTTACTACAATTTGGCTAAAAGGGACCTTGGGAATCTTCTAATTCGACGTTGCATTCAACAGATGAAGAAAATGCGTCCCAAGCTTATGTTGCTTATCCCAAAATCACCCAGTTAGAATTTAAAATCAAGTTCCCTAACTTATGATTTTCTCTACTACAGAATATTTCACAAGTAAGAAAATAATTCTGAAATTAGAATTCCATAACAGAAAAGGATTTAAGAAAATGTTGCCAACAACAACAAGATAAACAGATTAACAATAGCTATGAGAAGGATGAAATTACACTTCTTTTTAAAATTAACATAAGAGATACTTTAAATTTAATATTGAAAACAGAATAACCATTACTGAAGAAAACCAATACACAGTGGAAGCACAGCAGAAGGATGAAAGTAATTAAAATTCATGAATTACAATTGAGTTATCCAGGTTCATCTATTGTTAGCCTTGATGAAAGGAGAAAAAGTGTTTGCTCTGGATATCAGAAGATGTGATTTTTTTTTTCCAATAAATATTTTTTGAATTCATCTTATGTCCCAAATATTGTGCTAGGTTCTGAGGATAAAGGAGAGGGGGAAAAAAAGACCGTTAAGATCACTGTTTTCATTTAGTTTATAGTGAGAAGGCAGTAAAGAAGTTAACTAATAAAAATAATTTCAGATTTTAAACAGTACTATAAAGAAAATGAACACTATTGTTTATCTGAGCTGCTAATTTAGATAGAACAGTCTAGAATGAAGGTGACAGTAGGCCTGTAACCTATAAGTAGAAAAGGAAGGAGCCAAGTGAAGAATATGAGGAAGGGTGTTCCAAGCAGAGAGAATGACATGACAAGGACAAGCTTGGTTTAAAAGAAATAAAAACAGCCAGGCGCGGTGGCTCACACTTGTAATCCCAGCAATTTGGGAGGCTGAGGCAGGCGGCTCACTTGAGGTCAGGAGTTCGAGACCAGCCTGGCCAACATGGTTGAAAACCCATCTCTACTAAAAAGAAAATACAAAAATTAGCGGGGTGTGGTGGCAAGCACCTGTAATCTCAGCTACTCGGCAGGATGAGGCAGAAGAATTACTTGAACCTGGGAGGCGGAGGTTGCAGTGAGCTGCAACTGCGCCACTGCACTCCAGCCTGGGTGACAGAGCAAGCCTCCGTCTTAGAAAAACAAAGAAAACAACAAAACAAAACAAGCTAGTATGTGCAGCATACAGTAAGTGAGAGCGTTGTGTGAGGGCACAGTTGGCAAGGCCCACATTGTGTTGCGCTGTGGAAGTGAGATTAGGGAGTTTGGGCCTTAGTAGTAGAGGAACTATAGACATGTCTTAATTACAGCAGTAAATGGGTAAATATAAGCTTTCGAAAGAGTGTTCTGATTATTTCAGTGAGATTGGGTAGTGGAAGGAGCAACACATGAAATGAGGGAGAATTGCTCAGAAACATTTTGTTGGTCCAGATGACAGCTGATGGTAGCTTGGACTGAGGAGTGACAATGAGATGGAGAGAAATGAACAGATCTATGGCACATTGCTGGAGCAGTGGATGTGACAAATGAAGGAAGAGAGGAGTAAGGACGATTTGGGGGTTGAGAGTTGAACAAGTAGGTGCACAATAGCGCTGTTTACAGGAGTGGGAAAGACAAGTAGAGAAGCAGTTTTTAACTGGGGGAGTAAATAATTTGTTTTTGGCTTATTTTCAGTTTGAATATTTATTGACATCTATATGGAAACATCAAAGCAGCAGTTGGATATGCAAATCTTTAGCAGCTCAGGGGAGAGGGTATGAAATATATAAACTTCAAGGTTATATTCATATAGTACAATAGCAAATTTCTGAAAGATAAAGAAATCTTAGAAGATAATAGAAGACGACCTAGCAACTGAACTTTGGGGCTCAAAACATGTAGAAGAAGCCACAGAAACAAAAAAAATAACAAATCAGACTGAAAGAGAGTAACCAGACAGGGAGGAGGAAAGCCAAGAGGATACAGTGTTTCAGAATTCAGTTGTATAGGAAAGGAAGAAATGGTCAACCATGTCCCGCCCTTAAAGAGGCTGAATTAGATAGGACAGATAAATGTTTTCTGATTGGCAACATGGAGGTTGTTGGTGATCTTGACAAAACTAGTTTTGCAGTGCTGAAGATAAAATCAGACTTGTATCAACTGAAGAGAACAGTCCAGGGGAGCTGCGAAACCATGAGTACAGATGAATATTTCAATAAATTTTTCAGTGCAGAACAGAGAAACGGGAGCACAGGTAGCAGAGCCATTGAAGCAAAGATGGTGTGTGAGAGTGTGTGTTGCGTGTGTGTGTGCGATTAGAGAACTAGATCAAGTGTTCATACCAATGAGAATGGTTTAATAGAGATTGTGCCTTAGATTAGGATAGACAACACTGTTAAGTATAATCCTGCATATTTAATTTTTGTGATTTGACAATTGCTCCTCCATGATGGTACAGACATCTGGGGAGGGCGACATCTCGTAGAAGGCATGTGAAGGACTCTAAGTGACTACATTGTCCTGTAGCTCCCAATGATATTTATCTGAAAACTCAAGGAGGCTATATGGAGAAAATGGATGTATTAGTCAGACTTTTCAGTGCCTGAAAAATAAATTATTCTAAGTGTACCAAGCAGAAAGGGATTTAATATAGGGAATTATAGGGAATTAGATGCTTATAAAATAATTGAAGAGGACAGGGGTTGGAGGAGCAAAAGTGTGAAGGCTGCCATACTATTGGCTTAAAAGTCATACCACAGTGATCTTGTCAGAAAACCACTGCTACCACCCAGCCATGAAGCTGGTGATATGTCATGAGAATGTCTATTCACTGCCGAGACTCACACCTTTCAGGCACAAGTATCCGTACTCATGGTCATTGAAAAATGTCATCTTTTTCACCTCCCAATCTCACATTATGTGTTTCTTTTTTTTTTTTTTTTTTGAGACGGAGTCTCGCTCTGTCGCCCAAGCTGGAGTGCAGTGGCGCGATCTCAGCCCACTGCAAGCTGCGCCTCCCGGGTTCACACCATTCTCCTGCCTCAGCCTGCCGAGTAGCTGGGACTACAGGCACCCACCACCATGCCCGGCTAATTTTTTGTATTTTTAGTAGAGACGGTGTTTCACTGTGTTAGCCAGGATGGTCTCGATCTCCTGACCTCATGGTCCGCCTGCCTCGGCCTCCCAAAGTGCTGGGATTATAGGCATGAGCCACCGCACCCGGCCAACATCAGAAGTTTTAAAATGCATTTTTGTTCTAAAAATAATTTTTATATGAAAATTTTTGTTCTAAAACAATCTTGGTATTATGTAGAGCAGAACAAATAAAAAATCCTACTCCACTTATCTTTCCAAAAATAATGATTACTGAATTTTCCAATACATCCTTCCCTGTGTATATGAACAGTCATCCCTCAGTACCCACCAGAGGTTAGTTCCAGGATCCTTGGGGATACCGAATTTTGAGAATGCTCAGGTCCCTCATATAAAATGGCAAAGTATTTGCATATAACCTATGCAGATCCTCCCATATTCTTTAAATTATCTCTAGATGATTTATAACATCTAACATAATATAAATGCTATGTAAATAGCTGTTGTACTGTATTATTATTTGTATTAATTTTTATTGTCCTACTATTATTTTTCACTGGTTTTTTTTTCCTGAATATTTTTGACCCGCAGTTGGTCAAATCCACGGATACAGAACCTAAATACGGAAAATTGACATGATATACATAGTTTGATTCTGTTTTCTTTTTTTGTTATTGTTGTTATGTAAGTGGGACAATACTATATTTATTCTGAGACATTCTCTTTTTTTCAGTTCACACATCCTGGAGATCTTCTCATGTAAGCACATACAGATTTACCACAATTCTTTTAATATATTTAATCTCATACATGGTGATGGATATTTAAGTTCTTTCCTATTTTTCACTTATTGTCACAAAACCTTGGGCAAGTCTTATACATATTTTGAACATCCAAAATGTACCTCAAGATCCTCCACTTCTCTTTATCTTTATGTTTTACTTCTACCACTGTAGTCTAAGTCACCCCCTCATCTGGATCTGTCTTCTAGTCTCCTCTCACTTCCGCTTTGGCTGATTTCCAATCTGTTCCCCACACCAAAGACATGAATATCTGATTTTGCCACTCCTTCCTTAAAATGTTTCTGGGACCTCTTGTGCTTATCACAGACTACCAGACCTGCATGACATGCACTCAAACATCTCTTTAGTCTCAACCATCTCAATCTCCGCCCCCACCCTCTGCCTGTGTTCCCTGTTCCCTTTCTTCCTCAAATGAGATGAGCTCTTTCCCATCTCTGGGCTTTTGCACACATTTCCACTTGAAGAACATCTTTCCCTGCCACTCTTCATGGAGCTTTTCTGGCTATGCACCATCCAATGTCTGGCTCACCTACACTCTCGCTGCTTCAGAGACTCTTCCCTGTCTTGTCCATCTATGTTACAAATCCCTGCACTATTTCTTCACGACATCCATCATGGTACTTACCACAATGGGTAATTATTTGTGATTTTTTTAATTTGTCTTACCCAATAGGCAAGTATACTTAATTCACTGTATTATCCATGACACTTAGCAAACATTCCGGTAACATAGTAGATGATCGATAAGTATTTACTGAATAAGTAACAAATATATAGGCTCCTAATTGCTTCTTCCCTCTTACTTTGCCATATATTTCCCATCTAGAATCAGAGAGAGAGAGAGAGAGAGAGAGAGAGAACTGAGTAGCTGTCTGAACAATTAAAATGTTAGGGAACTTTTTAAGGCAATGAGACTGTTCTTTATCCTACTGTAATGGTAAACACATGACATTATGCATTTGTTAAAACATATAGAGCTGTACAGCACAAAAAGGGAACCCTAATGTAAATTATGTACTTTAGTTAATGTGTTAGTATGCCTTTACCAGTTATAACAAAGCAATTCAAGATATTACTGATGGGGAAACTGAGGGTGGATAGATAAGAGCTCTCTGTACTTTCTTATCAATTATTTCTTTATATCTAAAACTGCTCTGAAAATGATGCCTATTAATTTTTAACATGCAGGGGAAGTGAAATGGACCCTAAAAAGTTGTTATTTCAAGCTCAGTTATGGGGGAGAAGTCTTCTCCCTTCCCATGCCCAATACTCACTACAGCTCTCATCTCATTTCCAGTTATTTTTCCTACCGGCTTCCTTATGAGTGATAAATGCTCTGGAAATTTAGATGTCCTTAAATTCATGTGCAGCCAATTTCTAGTAAAATAGATTGTGTTTCATAGATTATTTTTAACTCAGTTGTAAGGAATTCTGAACACACCAAATTTTTCATACAAGCAGTGTTATCATTTGAAGTTACATTGCCAAGCTAGGCGGTTTATTCCAAGGTGGTGGAGGAGGTCTTAGGAGGAGAGGAAGAAAGGAAGAAACTGTAATTCCAGTGCTTTGAGAGGCAGAGGCAAGAAGTTTACTTGAGCTCAGGAATTCAAGACAAGTATCGGCAACATAGTGAGATACCATATCTAAAAGAAAAAAAAAATTAAGGAAAAGTAGCTGGGCATGGTGGTGCACTCTTGTAGTCTTAGCTGCTTGGGAGGCTGGGACAGGAAGATCACTTGAGCCCAGAAGTTCCAAAGGAAGAAAGAAAAGAATAACCACTACAACTCCTAAACACCTGCTCTGTGCTAAACACATATGCATCCATGCATTTTATGTCTACCCAGCAGTATTTGGAGACTTGAAAACAGTTATTATTATTGGCATTTTGTAGTTGAGGAAACAGAGATTTAGAGGGCTTGAAAATTTGTCCAGAGTTACACAACTTAAAAACTTAAAGTCTTTCAGAGAAGAGAATGGAAATATTTAGATTGAGATAGGAAATAAAAAACAAACTACATTCACATGCACAGAATAGTTTAAAGTCAAATTTTAATAATTTCAGCAATGTTTATATTCAGACTACTGGTTTGAAAATTCCCAGAGATTTTATAATTACTCAATATAATGTATTTTAAGATTAAAATTTAGAAATTATCAGTAAAGATTTTCTACAGCATTTGGTATCTTTTTTTCTCTTGCCATCTTCTAATAGTTGATAACAATTATTATCACACAAAGAGTAATTCTCCATGTACATAAATGCATACCCTGAAGTGTCTGTTCCATAAACTCAAATATTTAGCCCAATATCACCAATAAAAACCTAGTCCAGACCATTGTGAAGTTTGCTCTGTGGGAAGAAAATTCAGAGAGGATTAATATGCCAGTTTGTAAAACAAAAACTCTTACCAAAAAAGAATTCATCCTTTTATTGGATGGTTTTGCAGAGTTTGTGGAGTGGTGCATAGTGTGGTTATGGTTTTGAAATGCTGTGATATGCTTTTCTGTTTGCATTTCCTTGTACTGACCTTCATGCATTCCTCCCAGAAGCATCCATGTACATATGGAAGCAGTGGTGTGAATGGAGGGGATTGGAGCCAGCTTAGATTTGTTATAGCAGGAATGCAAAAATAAAGAGTTACTATTCCGTTTCTGACACTCATAATAGGATTTTGCAGCAATACAATAATTTTAAAAGATAAATTTTGTTCAGAAAAAATAAATTTTTGGAATCCTTTAATACTCATGAACATATCAGGATGAATCCAAGAGGAATTATATCATGTGGTTTCTTCCAAAGAACGGAGAGGAGACCTCTTCTTGCTATAATCTAAATGCAGAAACTTATCCTATAGGGAATCTGGTTATGACATAGGACAGTGACTTTCACATATTTTGACCAAAACCCTCAGGAAGAAATGCATTTTACCTTATCACTCAGCACACAGAAACAGGTATAAAATGAATATATAACCATAGCTAAATATATGTTTAAAAATAGAAATTAAAACTCCGTGAAATGATATTTAGAAGTTGATATGAAGGGAGAGAGAGGGATGAATAGGCAGAGTACAAAGAATTTTTAGGGCAGTAAAGTCTTCCGTGCGGTGGATACGTGGCATACATTTGTCCAAACCCATAGAATGTGTAACACCAAAAGTGAACTCTGAAGTAAACTATGGACGTTAGGTGATAATGTTGTGTCAATAGGCCCATGAAATGTAACAAATGTGCCACTCCGGTGGGTGATGTTGATTGTGGGGGAGGTTGTGGAGGGGGTCATGGTGAGGGGTAAATGGTAACTGTACATACCGCTCAATTCTGCTGTGAACCTAAAACTGCTTTCAGAAATGACGTCTACTAAAAAATTAACATGCCCTGATATTTTCTATTCTATTTATTATTATTATTGTTTTGTGACAGAGTCTCACTCTGTTGCCCAGGCTGGAGTGCAGTGGTGCAATCACAGCTCTCACTGCAAACTTCATTTCCAGGGCTCAAGATCCTGATCCTCCCACCTCAGCCTCCCAAGTAGCTAGGGCTACACGTGTACGCCATCACTCCCGGCTAAACTTTTATTTTTTGTAGAGATGAGGTCTCACTGTGTCACCCAGGCTGGTCATAAACTCCTGGACTCAAGCAATCCACCTGCCTCAGCCTCCCAAATTGCTGGGATTCCAGGCATGAGTCACTGTGCCTCGCCTATTTCAGTTTTTTTAAAGGAGCATGAGGCCTCAATTTGCTCAGGTGTTTCAAACTAAAATTTGAGAGGCATTGATCAGGTGGAAGGAAAAGCCTAAAAGTTGCCACCTCACAAAAGATTGTGAGGAGAAAAGAGAGATAAGTAGAATAAATAAAGCAGATGAGTAAATAATACAGAAAAAGAGAGAAAAGCCCTTTTCCTCTGTATCCTCTAGGAACAGTATTCTACAGAAAAGGTGTCTTTAGAAACATAAGGAAACACCTGAGGGAAATTCCAATAGCAGAGAAGCTTTTGTCTCACTTCCCATTTGGTATTCCTAAGGAAGGTCATTGCCAGCCTGGCCTGCAGCACCCTGCTGAATTGACATCATAGCAAGCCAGGTGATACAAGATGGTTAAGAAAAGCAGGGGACCCTGCTCTGCTCCCTGGAGCTACCCTTAGATCACATGTGGGCCAAGTGGGGCCTAGCCATTTTCATATGGACCCAGGAGAGACACACCTTACCTGAGGCAAACTAATAGGGGTGGGGGATATCAGTGGGCTTGAAGTGGGCCTCTAATGTAGGGCTGCAGAGAGGTTTACTGAGGTTGCTAATCATAGCTTTTCTAGCCAGGAGCAGTAGCAGCAGCAGCAGCAGTGGCAGCAGCTCAAGTGGAGTAAAAGGAGCCAAGGCAGACACCAAACTCTCAGCAAGTTAATGGAGAGGCCAGACTATGAGTTGTACCCACAGCAGACATTAACATAATAGCAAAGGTCAAAACTCATACCTCAAGGATCACACCAAACTTGTTTTTAATAGAAATGTCCAAAATAGGCAGGATGACAGTCTCTACTCATACACACCATCCAAATCTCCCATAGGTACATCCTTTTAGAAAAACCTAATCAATATCCAGAATGCTTGCTGCATCTAGGTAGTGTAGTAGTTAGCTTTCCAACACAGAAGATGAGTGAAATGGAAGTCCCAGGCATACGGAATGTAGTTTCAAAATTTTCTAAACTAATAATATTAATAATGATAATGTAAACTCAAAAGTATAAGAGATTGTGTCCATAAAAAGAGAAGTTATTGAATCAATCATGGTATGTCTAATAAAAATACATTAAAGCTATTGATATAAATATGGTGATTCATGTATGCAAGAATTCATTAATTCAAACATTTTATTGAACTTTACTATTAGATTAACATTTCCACTATGAAATGGAGAAGTCTTAGGGTATAAGAACCCAAGCACAATTAAAAAAGTCAGGACCTATGCACTTATGTCAAGCTGTGCCTTCCACAGATTCTCATTTAATTATCCAGACAAACTTACTACCCTCACTTTACAAATAATGGTAATAATTAGTCCAGTGTTAAATAACTTTTCCAATGGGGGACAAAAGCAAGATTTAAATCCAAATACTCTGACTACACAATGGGAAATTACAGTAATTTAGTCTAAAATCATAGAAAACCTGTACTGTTTTGATTTATTCAAAGAATATCTCATAGACAATAAATGTGGATTTTCAATGTTCTGGTGTATTTCTATAGATGAACATTTTGAAACTTTGGTTGTGTTCTCTTTATTATTAAAGAAATGTTCGGGCTATTCTCTTTCCTAATTAGCAATTCCAATGAAAGTATGAAAATCTGTGTACAAGAAATAGCTTATTAATTGGTAACTAACTTTACTCATCTACCATTTAAAATTATTTGTTCAAAAATGTTGCTTACTTTTCTCTTCATGACTAATTCACAACTAATGTGATCTATGAATATATATGCCATTTACATCATAAAGAGTTAGCTAAACAACCTTCAGATAATGAAATCACTATTACATAGGTACCCTATACTTTATTTTTTACTTTATTTCAGCCATGCATTTGAAAAAGAAGTCATTATATGAAAAAAGACACTTGCATACACATTTATAACAGCACAATTCACAATTTCAAAAATATGAAACCACTAAATGCTCATCAATCAACAGGTGGATGAAGAAAATGTGGCATATATACAGCTGCCCCGTCCGGGAGGTGAGGGGCGCCTCTGCCCGGCCGCCCCTACTGGGAAGTGAGGAGCCCCTCTGCCCGGCCACCACCCCGTCTGGGAGGTGTACCCAACAGCTCATTGAGAACGGGCCATGATGACAATGGCGGTTTTGTGGAATAGAAAGGGGGGAAAGGCGGGGAAAAGATTGAGAAATCGGATGGTTGCCGTGTCTGTGTAGAAAGAGGTAGACATGGGAGACTTTTCATTTTGCTCTGTACTAAGAAAAATTCTTATCCTGTTGATCTGTGACCTTACCCCCAACCCTGTGCTCTCTGAAACATGTGCTGTGTCCACTCAGGGTTAAATGGATTAAGGGCGGTGCAAGATGTGCTTTGTTAAACAGATGCTTGAAGGCAGCATGCTCGTTAAGAGTCATCACCACTCCCTAATCTCAAGTATCCAGGGACACAAACACTGCAGAAGGCCGCAGGGTCCTCTGCCTAGGAAAACCACAGACCTTTGTTCACTTGTTTATCTGCTGACCTTCCCTCCACTATTGTCCTATGACCCTGCCAAATCCCCCTCTACGAGAAACACCCAAGAATGAACAACAACAACAACAAAAATAAATAAATAAAAATAAAAAATAAAAATATAAAAATAATATTTTTAAATGAAGAAAAAGAAGAAAAGGAGAACAAATTACAGGTAGAACAAATAGAAAATACGATGCAATTAAACCTATCCATTTGAATGATTCGATTACAAAAAAAAAAGAAAATAAAGGATTATTTTTATTTGCATGGAAAAAAAAAAAGAAAAAAAAGAAAATGTGGCATATATATACCATGGGATACTACTCAGCCATACAAAGGGACACAATAATGGCATTCACAAGAAACTGAATGGAATTGGAGGCCATTATTGTAAGTGAAGTAACTCAGGAATGGAAAACCAAACATCATATGTTCTCACTTGTAAGCGGGAGCTAAGCTACGGGACAAAAATGCATAAGCATAATATAATAAACTTTGGGGACTCAGGGGAAAGGGTGAGAAGTGAGTGAGGGATAAAAGACTATACACTGTGTACAGTGTACACTGCTTGGGTGATGTGTGCACCCAAATCTCAGAAATCATCACTAAAGAACTTATCCACATAACCAAACACCACCTGTTCCCCCAAAACCTATTGAAATAAAAAACTTTTAAAAAGAAATAAAATACATACATAAATAAAAACATCACGATCAACAACAACAAAAAAAGTAAAGTGGCTTTCTCCATGTGATAGAGAAGAGGTAGTGTCTAGGAGGAAGCATTTGGGGACCTTCAAGTTTCTGGCAATGTCCTATTTCATGACCTTTCTGGTTGTTCCATGAGTATTTGCTTAATGATCATTCATTAGGCTGTACAATCTTATTTTGTGCACATTCCTATATGCATGTTATATTTCACAATAAAAATGTTTAAGGAAGAAACAAAAGAAAACTGAGAAAACAGAATAAAAAATAAAATAGTATTTTATTTCAAGTCAGTTTAGCTTGCTTACTTTAAAAAATTATCTTAATACTGTACTCTAGAATCAAACATTATTGTTTGTTGTTTCAAATCTAATTGTATATATCCTTTGGAAATATCTGTTACTTATTAACAATTATTATCAGAGTAACCACTTTTACTGAGGCATCTGGGAAAACATTAGAAAAAGACCCAGTCCTTTACCGTGGGCAGTACTAATGTATTGGTTCTTCTTTTTCCTTTATATACTCTCTCTTTCCAGAAGTTAATCTGTTCTCATGACATCAACCATTTTAATGTCTTGATTTCTCCGAAATATATGTATATTTCTAAATTGTTTTTCAAAAGAGACACTTTGCTATATCTGTAGCCAGAATGTAGGATGCAGAGGGACCTGGAGGCCTTCTTCTGTATTGTTTTATGATGCATTCTGATATCCTTAGTGTCTGACTCACAGTAAGGATTTAATAAATATTTGTCGAATAAGCAGATGAATGAATGTAGCTTCTGAGTAAACATTGACCTTTCATTAATTTAATGACAAACAACTAATATATTTTTAAACAGAGAAATATAAATTATATATCTTTATGGTGTACAGCTGATTTTTTAAAATTTATTTATTATTATTTAACTAGCTGATATACTCACATTTCACAAATCAAAACAAAATACAGTAGTGTCACTGTACAGTAGGATGACTTGTTAACTAAAGTTGTCCTCCTTCTTTATCACAGTTTTTGCTTTCTGCAGTTTCAGTTACCTGTGGTAAACTCTGATCTGAAAATATTCAATGGAAAATTCCAGAAATAAACAATTCATCATAAGTTTTTTATTGATACATAATCTTTGCACAAATTTGTGGGATACATGTGATAGTTTGTTACATACATAGAATCTGTAATGATTAAACCTGGGTATTTAGGACGTGCATCTTCTCAAGTATCTATTATTTCTATGTGTTGAAAGCATTTCAAGTCCTCACTTATGTCTATTTTGAAATTTACAATACGTTGTTGTTAACTGTAGTCGTCCTACTCTAACATCAAGCGTTAGAACTTATTCTTTCTGTGTAACTGTATTTTTGCACCCATTAGCCAGCCTCTCTTTATTTCCACCCCAACACACACCCACATCCTTCCCAGCCTCTAGTAACCATCATTTTCACTCTTTACCTCCAGGAGATCAACTTTTTAAGCTCCCACATAAGTGAGTACATGTGATATTTGTCGTTCTGTGTCTGTGTTATTTTTTAATGTAATGACCTCTAATTCCATCCATGTTGCTGCAAACAACGTGATTTAATGCATTTTTACAGGTGAATAATATTCTACTGTGTAAATGTACCACATTTTCTTTATTCATTCACCCATTAATGAATGCTTAGTTTCATTCCATATCTTTGTTATTGTCAGTAGTGCTGCAATAAACCTGGTGGTAACGCATTCCTTGGATATACTGATTTCCTTTCCTTTGGATAAACGTCCAGTAGTGAAATTGCTAGACCATATGGTAGTTCTCTTTAGTTTTTCTTGAGGAACCTGTACTGTTTTCCATAGTGGCTGTACTAATTTACATTCCCATCAACAGTGTATAAGAATTCCCTTTCCTTTACATCCTCTCCAGCAGCTGTAATTTTTTGGTGTTTTTTTAATATTAGACATCCTAATTGGGATAAGATGATATCCCACTGTGTTTTTGATTTGCATTTACCTGATGATTAGTATTGTTGAACACTCTTTCATATACACGTTGGTCATTTGTGTGTCGTCTTTGTAGAAATATCTACTTTGATTTTTTGCCTAATTTTTAATGGGATTTTTGTTTTGTTTTGTTTTGCTGTTAAGTTGTTTGAGTTTCTTTTATACTGTGGATAATAGTCCCCTGTTAGATGAATAGTTTGCAATTATTTTCTCCCATTCAAAACATTGTCTCTTCACTCTGTTTTCTTTGCTTTTCAGAAGCTTTTTAGTTTGGCTATTTTTGTTTGGCTATTTTTGTTTTTGTTCCCTATGCTCTTGGGGTCTTAGTCAAAAAATCTTTGCCTAAACCAGGTGGAATATGTTCCCTATGTTCTCTTGTGATCAGTTTATAGTTTCAGGTCTTATATTTAAGTTTTTAATTCATCTTGAGTTGGTTTTTGTATATGGTGATAAATAAGAGTCTAGTTTCATTCTTCTGCACATCCATATCCAGTATTCCCAGCACCATTTATTGAAGAGGGTGTCTTTTCCCTGATGTATGTTCATGGTGCCTTTGTAAAAAATCATTTGGCTGTAAATTTATGGGTTTATTTCTGTGTCTTCTATTCTG